>NC_045449.1:39551411-39571439 GCF_002776525.5 Piliocolobus tephrosceles | reverse complement strand
ATATGCTGGATTACGTTGATTGATTTGCGAATGTTGAACCAGCCTTGCATCCCAGGGATGAAGCCCACTTGATCATGGTGGATAAGCTTTTTGATGTGCTGCTGAATCCGGTTTGCCAGTATTTTATTGAGGATTTTTGCATCGATGTTCATCAGGGAGATTGGTCTAAAATTCTCTTTTTTTGTTGTGTCTCTGCCAGGCTTTGGTATCAGGATGATGTTGGCCTCATAAAATGAGTTAGGGAGGATTCCCTCTTTTTCTATTGATTGGAATAGTTTCAGAAGGAATGGTACCAGCTCCTCCTTGTACCTCTGGTAGAATTCAGCTGTGAATCCATCTGGTCCTGGGCTTTTTTTGGTGGGCAGGCTATTAATTGTTGCCTCAATTTCAGAGGCTGCTATTGGTCTATTCAGGGATTCAACTTCTTCCTGGTTTAGTCTTGGAAGAGTGTAAGTGTCCAGGAAATTATCCATTTCTTCTAGATTTTCTAGTTGATTTGCGTAGAGGTGTTTATAGTATTCTCTGATGGTAGTTTGTATTTCTGTGGGGTCGGTGGTGATATCCCCTTTATCATTTTTTATTGCGTCTATTTGATTCCTCTCTCTTTTCTTCTTTATTAATCTTGCTAGCGGTCTGTCAATTTTGTTGATCTTTTCAAAAAACCAACTCCTGGATTCATTGATTTTTTGGAGGGTTTTTTGTGTCTCTATCTCCTTCAGTTCTGCTCTGATCTTAGTTATTTCTTGCTTTCTGCTAGCTTTTGAATGTGTTTGCTCTTGCCTCTCTAGTTCTTTTAATTGTGATGTTAGAGTGTCAATTTTAGATCTTTCCTGCTTTCTCTTGTGGGCACTTAGTGCTATAAATTTCCCTCTACATACTGCTTTAAATGTGTCCCAGAGATTCTGGTATGTTGTATCTTTGTTCTCATTGGATTCAAAGAACATCTTTATTTCTGCTTTCATTTCGTTATGTACCCAGTAGTCATTCAGGAGCAGGTTGTTCAGTTTCCATGTAGTTGAGCGGTTTTGATTGAGTTTCTTAGTCCTGAGTTCTAGTTTGATTGCACTGTGGTCAGAGAGACAGTTTGTTATAATTTCTGTTCTTTTACATTTGCTGAGGAGTGCTTTACTTCCAATTATGTGGTCAATTTTGGAATAAGTGTGATGTGGTGCTGAGAAGAATGTATATTCTGTTGACTTGGGGTGGAGAGTTCTATAGATGTCTATTAGGTCCGCTTGGTGCAGAGATGAGTTCAATTCCTGGATATCCTTGTTAACTTTCTGTCTCGTTGATCTGTCTAATGTTGACAGTGGAGTGTTGAAGTCTCCCATTATTATTGTATGGGAGTCTAAGTCTCTTTGTAAGTCTCTAAGGACTTGCTTTATGAATCTGGGTGCTCCTGTATTAGGTGCATATATATTTAGGATAGTTAGCTCTTCCTGTTGGATTGATCCCTTTACCATTATGTAATGGCCTTCTTTGTCTCTTTTGATCTTTGATGGTTTAAAGTCTGTTTTATCAGAGACTAGGATTGCAACCCCTGCTTTTTTTTGTTCTCCATTTGCTTGGTAGATCTTCCTCCATCCTTTTATTTTGAGCCTATGTATGTCTCTGCATGTGAGATGGGTCTCCTGAAGACAGCAGACTGATGGGTCTTGACTCTTTATCCAGTTTGCCAGTCTGTGTCTTTTAATTGGAGCATTTAGTCCATTTACATTTAAGGTTAATATTGTTATGTGTGATCTTGATCCTGCCATTATGATATTAACTGGTTATTTTGCTCATTAGTTGATGCAGTTTCTTCCTAGGCTCGATGGTCTTTACATTTTGGCATGTTTTTGCAGTGGCTGGTACCGGTTGTTCCTTTCCATGTTTAGGGCTTCCTTCAGGGTCTCTTGTAAGGCAGGCCTGGTGATGACAAAATCTCTAAGCATTTGCTTATCTGTAAAGAATTTTATTTCTCCTTCACTTATGAAACTTAGTTTGGCTGGATATGAAATTCTGGGTTTAAAATTCTTTTCTTTAAGAACGTTGAATATTGGCCCCCACTCTCTTCTGGCTTGTAGAGTTTCTGCCGAGAGATCTGCTGTCAGTCTGATGGGCTTCCCTTTGTGGGTCACCCGACCTTTCTCTCTGGCTGCCCTTAAGATTTTTTCCTTCATTTCAACTTTGGTGAATCTGGCAATTATGTGTCTTGGAGTTGCTCTTCTGGAGGAGGATCTTTGTGGCGTTCTCTGTATTTCCTGAATTTGAATGTTGGCCTGGCCTGCTAGGTTGGGGAAGTTCTCCTGGATGATATCCTGTAGAGTGTTTTCCAATTTGGTTCCATTTTCCCCCTCACTTTCAGGCACCCCAATCAGACGTAGATTTGGTCTTTTTACATAATCCCATACTTCTTGCAGGCTTTGTTCATTTCTTTTTCTTCTTTTTTCTTTTGGTTTCTCTTCTCGCTTCATTTCATTCATTTGATCCTCAATCGCTGATACTCTTTCTTCCAGTTGATCGAGTCGGTTACTGAAGCTTGTGCATTTGTCACGTATTTCTCGTGTCATGGTTTTCATCTCTGTCATTTCGTTTATGACCTTCTCTGCATTAATTAGTCTAGCTGTCAATTCTTCCACTTTTTTTTCAAGATTTTTAGTTTCTTTGCGCTGGGTATGTAATTCCTCCTTTACCTCTGAGAGGTTTGATGGACTGAAGCCTTCTTCTCTCATCTCATCAAAATCATTCTCTGACCAGCTTTGATCCGTTGCTGGCGATGGGCTGTGCTCCTTTGCAGGAGGAGATGCGCTCTTATTTTTTGAATTTCCAGCTTTTCTGCCCTGCTTTTTCCCCATCTTTGTGGTTTTATCTGTCACTGGTCTTTGATGATGGTGACGTACTGATGGGGTTTTGATATAGGTGTCCTTCCTGTTTGGTAGGTTTCCTTCTGACTGTCGGGACCCTCAGCTATAGGTCTGTTGGAGATTGCTTGAGGTCCACTCCAGACCCTGTTTGCCTGGGTATCAGCAGCAGAGGTTGCAGAAGATAGAATATTGCTGAACAGCGAGTGCACCTGTCTGATTCTTGCTTTGGAAGCTTCCTCTCAGGGGTGTACTCCACCCTGTGAGGTGTGGGGTGTCAGACTGCCCCTAGTGGGGGATGTCTCCCAGTTAGGCTACTCAGGGGTCAGTGACCCACTTGAGCAGGCAGACTGCCCCTTCTCAGATCTCAACCTCCGTGTTGGGAGATCCACTGCTCTCTTCAAAGCTGTCAGACAGAGTCGTTCGCGTTTCACAGGCTTCTACTCCTTTAGCTGAGCCCTGTCCCCAGAGGCGCAGTCTACAGAGACAGGCAGGTTTCCTTGAGCTGCTGTGAGCTCCACCCAGTTCCAGCTTCCCAGCGGCTTTAGTTACCTACTTAAGCCTCAGCGATGGCGGGCGCCCCTCCCCCAGCCTCGCTGCTGCCTTGCGGTTAGATTGCCGCAGACTGCTGTGTTAGCAAGGAGAGAGGCTCCGTGGGCGTGGGACCCTCCTGGCCAGGTGTGGGATACAATCTCCGGTGTGCCAGTGTTACAGCGCAGTATTGGGGTGGGAGTTACCCGATTTTCCAGGTGTTGTGTGTCTCAGTTCCCCTGGCTAGGAAAAGGGACTCCCTTCCCCCTCGCGCTTCCCAGGTGAGGCGATGCCTCGCCCTGCTTCAGCTCTCGCTGGTCGGGCTGCAGCAGCTGACCAGCACCGATTGTCCGGCACTCCCGAGTGAGATGACCCCAGTACCTCAGTTGAAAATGCAGAAATCGCCGGTCTTCTGTGTCGCTCGCGCTGGGAGATGGAGACTGAAGCTGTTCCTATTCGGCCATCTTGCTCCGCCCCGGCTCCTCAATTTTCTTTTGATTAGTTTCTTTGGTCTATGTTTATTCCATTCTTCATGTTCAATCTATTTGCATTATTATATTTGAAATAATCCTAGTAGATAGCATATAATTGAATAATATTTTAATCCATTCTACCAGCCTTTCTCATTTCCAGACTTCTATTTAGCCCATCCAGTTTTATTTCACGTATTATGTTTTTCAGTTCTAAAGTTTCAGTCTTGGAAGTGAACATAACAGTCCAAGTCATGGCTTCAGATGACAGAAGCTCCAGCCAACATCTTGAATGTAATCTTATAAAGAGACCATGAACCATAGTCACTCATCTAAGTCATTCCTGGATTCTCCACTCAGAATCTATGAGGCAGTAAATGTTTGTTGTTTTAAGGCATTGAGTTGTACTACAATTTGCTACACAGTAATAGATAATAAATATATACTTCATGCTATCTGCCTTAAATTTTATATAGATAGATATATTAAGAGGGGAGGACTTCAGGTATTTATTATGTTATTTTTATCAAATGGGTCAGTCGTCAGAAATATTAAGTCCAAATTGTGCAAAAATAATATCAGTTAAAACAACTCCAAGATTTTTTGTCCTTTACTGCTAGAGAGGTTTGTATTTCCCAAGATACAATCAGAGATTAGGCTATGTGCTAAAAAATTAAATTAATTTATGCTATGAATTATCTAATCAGACCATCTTGGAACTATTCCCATAGATAATATATTTATTTAACCTGATCCCCTACATGTCATATATAACTTTGCAGTGGGACCTTGACTTCTTAAGATTTCTTTTTTAAACAATCTGTAGATGCAAATTATCTTCCTCATTCCAGTTAAGATACTGGTAGCTAAAACCTCCTATGGGCAAGCAATACATTTTTAATTCAAGAGATATGGGAGAATACCTTATCAGAGATATTTTATCTGCCTCAGGTCCCTATTCACCCAGAAAATTACCAAGCTATTTGAACAATAAAGTAATTCCCAAAGAAGCCAAGCTCTTTTCAGAGTGAGCCTTTAACTCCAAATCATCAACAAACACCTGAGACCAAACATGAGGGCTTATTTGACTAGACAGTTAAAATAACCAACCCATATCACAAATAATCACTATTGCTCTTTCTACTACAGCCTGAACACCCATCCATGTGGAAAAAAATAATAACAAAATGGCAAAACTTGCAGGCCAATATAAAAACTGTTTAGAGAAACCTCTAGAGATTCTGGAAATCAGAGTTTCTAGTTTGAAGTGATTCAAAGCACCTGTTTCTAGCATAAGCTGTCCAGATGTAAGATGATGTTATAGTTTATTCTGGGACTAAAGAGATAATATCTGATTATTCTATGTCTATAAAGTCTTAGTTATTCCTCTGTCATTCAAAGTCATACAAATGAAATATAATTTGTGTGTATCCATGCACTGCTTAGACAGATGGAAGCACAGCAGGTAGGTAAACACTGACATTCTCTTCCATGAATATCATCAAAGGAAAGGTCAAAGATAAGGTAATAAGTAAAGTGAATGCAGATTAGACAAAACATCTGTTTAAATAGGATAATGGAAGAAATATTCATTGCTTTTACAAATAGAATTTTCTCTTCCAAGTTATCAATGAACATCTGCATAATTCTCCACTCCTTGCAGCCTACCACATTAGCTTTCTGATTAAAATTAATAGCTTGATAAAGTACAATTAGTCACAAAAAAGAATTTATGCTTTCTCTTTTTTATTACAAATTGTTAATTTTGCAAGCATAAGAGAAGTTGTTATTAGAGATAGCCTAACCTAGTAAGAGAAGAAACTTTTAAACTATCCAGTTATTCTTTCAAATTTGCAAAAGAAAATTAGAACTTCCAGGTTTTACATTATAATTTTAAATAAACTACTCTTCTAATTGGCAAAAAGAAAGACTACTTCGTAAGAAATGAAGAAGTAAGGTAAATATGATTTTTTAAAATAATCAGTTTGCATCTCACTTCTCTTTTGTAGCATTTAATGCTTTTCACTTCCTTTCCTAATTTTATCTCCCTAGTTTTTGTGTCAGAGGACAACCTCAGCTCTCTCATCTCTATTATCTTCTTTCTTTTCTGTCACATGCAAATCCCTCCATTTCAGCTTTCTATTTTAACTACTGGTTCCACAGATTTTGATTTATCTGAAGTAGGTGGGATCCAGACATAGGCCCATCCTTTGTATGTCTTGTAATTTTTTATTGTATTCTGGACAATAAATATAAAAATACAGTGGAGACCAAAATATAATATTGTTATTTTGTTTCATTTGCTCTTGTTTTCAGAAAATAAAAGTCTTTCCCTATGTCTTAAGGTTAGAGTGTGAGGCTGAGCATAAACTTTATTCCAAGAATTGAGTTTAGCTTGAGCGGGGCTGCAGTTTTAATTGGATTGAGTTCACTTTACTAGCCCCACCTCCAACTTCCTACAACAGTTATCAGAGATTGCAGTATTTGAAATGGGGGTTGGATTGGGCCACATTTTTAGAAGATGTTTTTCATCCTTTAATTCAAATCTATAAAGGCCCCAAATTTGTAGGAATGTGAAAGCCTGTGCAAAAATATTATCTGCTTTCTAGCCTTTTCTCTGCAAATTCTCGGCAAATTTTTTTGTGTGCAAGGGCCCTGTACAAAGGGATATAATTTTCAGGCTGAATCTCATTATATCTAGATTACAATTCATTCTACTAAATTATTATTTAAAGGCTCAGCTGGTTTTCCCTCATCCCTGCAAAATCTCTTGATATGGCAGGTCAATGGTTCCACCTGGAGAAACCCAAACCAGACATGTTCCCTCAGGTATGAATCTCTCTGCTCCTTAATAAGACTCCTTCCTCTCTGGAATTCAGTTCATCAAGACTTCCTTGTTATCATCATAGCCCCAAAGAACATATGATTTTTATATTATCTGTTTTTTTAAATTTTTCTTGTTACTAAAGTAACAAAAGTCTTCTGCAACTGGAAGCAGATAGCTATTCCTCTTAGAGGTGCTGATTCATCAACCTATGGGCCTTACTTTGAGATATATAATTCAGAGTCATACTAGAAACTGTTTTACATTCCCTATAGCCTGAGGCATGTACACAAGCCAAGTAATTTTCTTATTTTATCAAGATATCAAAACTGCCCAGCTTGGTGGCTTTAAATACTAAAACTATCAGCCACTAGGAATCCTATGTAAACATCTCTTTCTAGTTAAATTGACATTATCTCAAATTTTACTACTGGTTACTCAGAGCCTAACCCTCTTCTAATTCAAGTGTTGAAATCTGACTTGTCCATAAAAAGTACATAGCAGATACACATCTTCTATTTTTCCTCTGAAAGTTAAATTGATATTTAAAAATTAATCAGTACATTTTGTCTCCACTGTATTCAATAAGGAAGAAGCACTGTTTACAGCATTACCTAGCACTTAGTGGACACTCAGTAAATGTTTTAAATGAATAAATCGTATTCATTGATTCTGGTTCCTTCCTTTTGTCTTTATCCTAACTCTTTCCTCAACCTCCCAATTTCATCTCTGAAAATCCTAGCAAGATTATTTATCCTATTCATTCCTATTTTCTATTACAAATTTTTAATAGCTCCTTTTTGCCTACTGAATTAAGTTTAAATTCACAATTTGGCCATTAAGGTTTTCCACAACAGGGTTTAAAGCTATATTTTTAGCTTATTGCTTTGCATGTATCTTGTGTTTAAACAAAACTAGAAGAATATTCTCTAAGTTTCCTGAAAATATCCTGTGTTTCCATTCCTATATGATTATGTCTGCTACAGATGGAAATTATCGTTTTCTCACTGACTTCTTCACCCATCAAAATCTTATGCATCCTTTGGTACCCATCTCAAATGCAATAATCACCTAGACACACAACTTGATCTTTGAAACTGGACATGATCCTTTTTTCCTTACATTCATTACAGCATGTGGCTTATAGTTCTCTAAAATGATTGCTTAATTCTATGTTGTAATAATACATTTTTTTGTTTGCCTGTTTCTAAATGTGAACTTCTTGAAGGCAGGGGCTATACTGACTCCTGTCTATATACCATATCACTGCTATAATAACAGAGGCAGGAGGCAGACAAATTATAGGCAAAAAAGGGCAGGTACCTGGTAAAATCCCCACCCTCAAGCCAAAAATCCTGAGAGCTCAGCCCAAAGTGAGAATTTATATAATGTTTTCCTGCTCAAATGTTGCCTTTTCCTAAACCACCCTTATCCCTACCCTGCCCCATCCTATGCCTATAAAGACCCCAGACTCAGCTGGCAGAGAGGAGAAGCAGCTGAATGTGGGAGACCATAGCTGGACATCAGAAAGCAGCAGCTTGACTTCAGAGGGACAGCTTGATGGCCTAACTTTGGAGAAGAATCCAACTAGAGATGACCAGACTTCTTGGGAAGATTACCTACACCTGCTTCCATCCCCTTTTGAGCTGAGAGCCATTTTCATTAGCAATAAAATCCCCTACACTTACCATCTTTCGATTTGTCCATGTGACCTCATTTTTCCTGGATGCCAGACAAGAGCTCAGGAGCCGTGACTGTGGATACCAAGGGCTGTCACACTGGCCCTTTGTCCTCACTGGTGGAGGGAAGCCATGGGCCCACTGAGTTTTTAACACTTAAACTGTCTGTGCATGGCAGAGCTAAAAGAGCTCTGTAACACGCCCTCTGGGGCTTCAGGCATAGCAGGTATCCTCCACCCCCAGATACTGCCATGGGGCCCACATGCAATTTGTTCCTGCTGGCACCCAAAAGTGCTCACCTGGCTTCAACAACCATTCACCTGCACACGCCCTCCTGCAAGGGGTGGAACATAGTGGGTCCAAGTGAGTGGAGTTCACTCCTGCCAGTGCCAAAGTGACTGGCTGGTTCCAGAGTTCATGTACTCCAGTTCCTACCTTGTTCACTCATGTGTTCCCTCCGGCAAGGAGTTGAAAGCAGTGAGCTGAGTAAATGAGGCACCCTGTTGCAAGTCCCATGAAAGGATGAGGGAAACATCCTGTTTCATCACTCCATTTCCTCCAGCAACAATCACATCACATTATATCTAGCATATTATATACACATTTAAAAAAATAGTATAATTTTGTATGTGGAAAGGTACTGGTCACCCAGTTTCTGTGTACTCACTTCACCCATTTTTCATAGATAAAATATATGAGGCTCTAGAAAGTTTAATGAATTGAACTGAATTTCATCAAATTTAAAGAAACCTAAATATGAAATATTAAAGTGATACTTAAGTGACTCCATGTTAGCTAAGACTGAGCATAATTTAATTAGGAAAAACATGCTCCATAAATTTCAATTGTTTTTCATATAATGTTTAAATTCACCATGGTAGGATGTTCCACTTCAATTTTACTATGAA
The DNA here is from genome assembly GCF_002776525.5 of Piliocolobus tephrosceles. Lineage (NCBI taxonomy): Eukaryota > Metazoa > Chordata > Mammalia > Primates > Cercopithecidae > Piliocolobus > Piliocolobus tephrosceles. Next base: position 39,562,184 of record NC_045449.1, on the reverse strand, counting down.
TTAAATAATCTTAACACAGTCAATCAAGACAAACCTTTATCCATTTTAATGTATCTTTTGTGGTAAAATGCAAAGTTTATAGAGCATTGATGTGACTAAGACATTATAGGACATGCATTATTACTCAATTATGCATCTTACACTAGTCAGCACTTTTGTATATTCTCATTGTAGGCTTTTAAAATAGTTTTTAAAGCATTAACTCATTCATTAAAATTAACACCAAATTTTGATTTTGAATATATTGTATAATCTATTGACCTGCATAACAGCTGCTTCCTTGCAACTAGTCAAATGATATTAACATCATAAAACTTTTTATTTATATACTTTAGTATATTTATTTAAGGAATATCAGTGCTTCTGTGCTGGGTCCTCAAAGGAAAGTCAATATGTAAAGAGGACTGGAGAGGTCAAGAGTGACTAGCCATAAAACAAAAGAGTGTATGGTTCTCACCTTGTGACAGATGAATCCACACAGGCTCAGTTCACAAGTAAAGAGCCTTGTAAACAAACATAAATGCGTCACCTCCGAGTCCATTTTGTATTCAGTTTCAGCTGCTCTAAAGTTGTTCTTTTATTTTGTAGAGCAGCCTGGAATTCATCAGAGACAATCAAGCGGTATAGAAAAAGTCAATATCCCACTACATAGTGGCTCCCTGGTTAACTCCAGCTTCTGTGGTGTCCTACCATAATGTCTTTCCTGCAAGCAGACCAACAAGTGAGTCACATGTCTAAATGTGTATCTGAGGGCAGATGTTGCCCAATGGACTCAGAAGTTTGAACTAATTCTTTTGCAGACGAAGTCAGTCTGAATCTATAGCCTCGAACTTACAATTACTCAGATGGAATCACAGTCAGCCTTCTGGAAACTGGACAAACCAGGACTCTCAATAAAAATGAAACTTTAAATATATATAAATATCTATATTAGTCTGGCAGTTATGGATGGACACATTCTTAACTAGTGTTCAGACAGAATTCTGAGAAAAACAGAATAACATTTGGTTCTATTGAATGACCGAAGTCCCTGCCCAAATTAAAAAACAAAACATAAAAAAAGCCTCTTGACACTGATTTTCTTATGTTCAGGGACATTTTAACTATCCATTGCTTGACGTTTCAATGTTATTCAGTATGGTGTAACTGAAAGATCAGTAGGTGTGGAATCGGAATAACTAATCAAAACACGGCTCTAGGGAAATGCAACACTGAAAGATGAGGAGAAGGAGAAGTGAAAAATGGAAACCAGATTTTCCTGGAAACCACGCCAAGACAGTGCTTCAAGTTAAATATTACCAAAGGGAGGGGCCAACTGTGATAAAAAATATATATATAAATTAACCATTGGATGTAACATTGAAGTCTTCAATGCCTTTGACACAAGCAATTTCAATAGAGTGGTAAAAACAAAAGTCTGATTGAAATGGACTGAAAAAATATAGCAAAGTAAGAAATGGAAATGTTTTAAAAAGGAAAAGGGAAATGCGACAGGAGCTGATGGGATACATAGAATTAAGGAAGGGTCTGGTTTTGAAAAGAGCCCCTCGAGCATGATTCTATGGTATATTATTTATCTGTAACAAATCATCTCAAAACTTAGCAGTTGATAACAATGCACTTATGCTCACACAGCTTCTGAGTCAGAAATCTAAGAGTAGCTTAGCTGTTCTGTTCTAGCTCATAAAGCGACAGTCAAAATGTTGGCTGGGATTACAGTCATCTGAAGGTGTGACTGGTATGGAAGATCTGTTCCCAAGCTCACTCACACTGCTACTGACAAGAAGTTCCAGTTTCTCACCAGGTGGGCCTCACCAAGCAGGATGGCAGCTGGCTTCTGGAGTGAATGATGAGACAGAGAAAGAAAAGAAAGGAGAGAGGAAGAAATCAACCAAGACAGAAACCTCAGTGTGTTTTATAACCTGATTGTAAAAGTAACATATTGTTATTTATGCCATGGTATACTGATCACACAAACTCTAATACAAAGTAGAAAGGAACTACACAAAGGTGTGAATTTCAGGAGACAAGAAAGACTGGAGGCCATTCTAGACACTAGTTATCACTTAACAGTAAGGTATATTGGAGGAAAGGGGAGATACAGAAAAGTGTAGGATGAAAGTCCTTGAATGAGAAAGAATGTCAGTAAGTGTTTAAGTGGAAGGATCAGTCTTAGATAGCAGCAGGCAGCAGAGAGAAATGTAGCCATTTTAAAAGGAGAGAGGAAAAAACATGGTAAATAAGGTAGTTCCTCATAACTGCTTTATATCTTGACAGTAGCATGAGCGAGGTCATCAGTTAATAGTGAAGAGGGGATGGAAGAATTTCACATTTAAGGAGAATAGTGGTTTAAATAGCCACTTCAGAAAGTAGTGAATTGGCTAGGAAAAAATAACAGAATTTAGGACAGTTTGGGAAAAGAAAAATAATCTAGATGTGTACATGAGACATAAAAGCAGGCACCTACCCCCTCCTCCAAGTTCCATTAACCACAGGATATGAGAAGAGAAAAAAATAGCTGCAAAATAACAGGATTTCAGAGAAGCAAGGTCCTTAGATGTAGTTAGATTTTAGTCAGAGCAAAAAAATCAGGGAAATATTCAGGTAAGAAATTGAGGCTCTAATGTTTTGCTGATGAGTTCTAGGTGGTTCAATGTGGAGTAAGGAAAGGCAGGAGGATTGACTCAGATTGGAGTTGAACAGAGTAATAGATAAGAGATTTGGATGGCTAAAGTGATGGAAACTATCATGATGGGATTAATCCTTATGACTTCATAAGGTAAGATAGAGTCAGTTATATGATAATTCATCTCTTAGGATTAGACCTAATCCTAATTAGGTGTGAGGAAGAGAAAGAAGATGGTATTTTTTTTAATGGAGAGGAGAATAAAGTAACATGCATTTTTATATCCTTTTAAGAGTATTAATGAAGCTGGCAAGATATAGTTAATAAACTCAATATTTCTGCCCAAACACCAGAAACTTGAAATAGCCATGTAGTTACAGATATAGACTAAATATGCATCTATTAAGCTTTGTTCATTGAGAATTTCTAGACTTATTATCAGACATTGATTTTATGAGACAATTTTTCTATTATGTAGCTTATGGAATAGTAGAACTCAGCATAAACCAACCTAAAATCTCTGGCTGAATCCAGTGCTGGCCAAAATTCTTATATAAAGAAGTAAAAGGTAAGGAAAAACAAAGCATAATGCTCTTAAAAATCTAACAGTGTTGAAAGAGGATTAGCTTTTCTAGCATGAATATTGAATTTTCAAAACTTAATGAATCCTTTTGTTTGTCTCATAGTAACATATCAAAGTGAAATTAGGACTGAAATTGGGATTTAAACTAAGATTAAACTTAAAGCTCCTCCTCTTTTTCTTTACCTTCCTTTCTCTTTCTTTTCCTTCCAGGACAACAAAGCCCAAAAGCCATTAGGTATTGTTCAACAGGCAGACATCCTGTTGGATGGGGCAGCGGGAGCATCCTGGTGTGGGGTGCCAAAGTGGGTAAAGAGAGTATCCATATGAGGAGATAGAAGTAGCCATGCAGGAAGGCATTGGGACCCGAGTAAAGAGAGTAAGCATCCACATGGGGGCAGAGTAATGGCAATCCAGTGTATCAGGAAGGGATGGTAGCAGGCAGCAACAACATATTAGGAAGTTAATCAAATAAATAAATATATTAAATATAATGGGTTCCAGACTGTTCATTGCCAGAGAAGGGAGTTATAAATATAGAAAGAGAGAAAACTGGAATGCACTTTGTGCATTTGATTTGGATTGGAATTGCAGATATCAGTGTGAACTCATAGGTTTTGAGATAAATGGATGGATCGATAGATAGATAATAGATAGACAAATAAATATAGATGTAAATGTGTGATATAGGATGTGTGTGTATATATAGATATGTCTATACATGCATACGTAGAGATAGAAAAATGGTAGCTAAATGATAGATGATAGATAACTTAGATAGGTAGGTAGGTAGATTGATGCATGTGTGTATGTATGTATCCCTAGTTCTGTCTACTGAGAGAGCCTGTTGCTACCCAATATTAATGAGCATAATGATCATTCAGATCATAGTTTCTAAACAACATTCTTCTAAATACCATTCTTCACTATTGGATTTTCAGATGAAGTACTTTGTTGAAACATCTCTGGGTCTAACTTTCTCACTGACCCACTTGTTTGAAACCTTGGATGACACACAACAATTACTGAAAACCAATTTTTTAAATTAGCAGGTGAAATTGAAGAACAGTAGTTTCCAGTGTTTGTTCTCTCACAGAAATATCAATCTGAACAATTATTCACACACGAAAATACCTTCACAAGGGCTAAGAAAACCAATTAAAATATTTTAGTACTTGGGGGGAGCACATAAAATTTTAAGCGACAGTTTAAAGAGGGTAGGAAGGAGAGTTTCACATTGCGCACATCAGCTATCTCCCAAGCTCACTCAGCACAGCATGGAGAGAGATCCTCCACATGTGGGCAGGAGAATGAAGTGAACATCTGACTTTGCCATAGACACCAGCACCAGGCCCATCCCAGTGAAGCTTAGGACCAAGCCAGCCTCCATAGACCCAGGTTCCAGGCCTGCCCCAGTGCCAAACAGTTTCCAAGTTCCAAACTCCAGGATCCAGGCCCACTTCTGTGTCTTCAGAACCCAGGCCCACCATTGCAAACTCAAGCTCTAGGCCACTCCACTGCCAAACCAGCTCCTGTGCCCCAAGATCGAGGCCCACCCCCAAGGACTCAGGCCTGACCCCATCGATTTAGGATCCAGGCCTGCCCTATCACTAGTCTGGCTTCTGAAGAACCAGGCTCCAGGTCTGTTTCCAAAGTCAGACCCAGGACCACCCCAACAGGCCCAGAAATCCAGGCCCAGACCCATAGACCCAGAAACCTGGCTTGCCCACACAGACCCAGACTCCATGCCTGCTCCTGTGGACCCAGGCACTAGGCTAGCTCCTATGGACTCAGGTTCTTGGCCCCCACACCTACTTAGCCAGTAACCAGATAAGCCCACCCATAGAACCTGCTAGGCAGCTCATCCAGTATCTCCAGATGCGGTGACTGGTGAAGGGCTTTACATGCCAAAGCCAATTTATAAAAACTAAAATAGGCACCTATGTGTTTAAATGAAGAGACAGCAATGCAAGGCCACAGGATCACAGGTAATCAGGGAAAAATGACACCACCAAAGGAATAAAATAAAACATTAGTAACTGACCCTAAAGAAACAAAGATGTACTAATTGCTTGACAAAGTATTCAAAATAATTGTCTTAAAGAAGCTCAGTGAGCTGTTAGAGCACACAGACAGACAACTAAATGAAATCAGGAAAACAATACACAAACAAAATAAGAAGTCTAAAAAAGAGATAGCAACTATATATTTTTAAAGGGCTAAATAGAAATTCTGGAGCTAAAATACATAACGACTGAACTGAAAAATTTCATAGAGAACTTCAATAGCAGACTTATTCCAGCAGAAGAAATAATCAATGATCTCACAGACAGGTAATCTGACATTACCTAGTCAGAGGAACAAATAGAGAAAAAGAATTAAAAAGTGATGAAAGCCTAGGGTGTTTCTGGGATAGCAGCAAACAAACCAATATACACATTACGGAAGACCCAGACAAAGCAGAGGAAGAGAAAAGGGTAAAAGACTATTTAAAAAATAACGACAGAAAACTTCCAAATATGGAGACGGAAATAAACATCCAAAGCCATGAAGTTCAATAAACCTAAATAGATTAAAATGGAGATCTTCACAGAGACACATTATAATCAAAATCTCAAAAGTCAAAGATGAAGAAAGAATTATGAAAATAGCAGGAGAAAAGTAATTATTACATACAACAGAATCCACATAATACTGTTGGCATATTTACCAGCAGAAACCTTGCAGAAGAGAGTATGATACTATATTTGAAGTACTGAAAGAAAAAAAAAATGCCAACCAAGAATATTGTACCTGGCAAAGTCATCCTGTGAAATAAAAAATAAAGACTTCCCCAGACAAACAAACGTTAATAACCACTAGAGCTACTATACAAGAAATTCTAAATGGAGTTCTTAAAGGTGAAATGAAAGAGCACTCACTAACAATATAAAAATACATAAAAGTATAAAACTCACTGTAAAGTTAAGAATATTCAAATTCTGAATAGTGTAATACAGTAATAGTGATGCATAAATCATATTTAACTCTGGAATAAAAGTTTAAAAAGTATTATTTTAAACTATTATACCTATAATAATTTGTTAATGGATGCACAACATAAAAAGACATAAATTATAACATTAGTAACATAAAATGTGAGAAAAAGTTAAAATATACAGTGTTTGCATGCAAAGAATAGATGCTATAAATAAATATAAGATGTTTTATATAAGCCACATGATAACCACAAGAAGAAAACCTATAATAGATACAGAAAAGGAAAGGAAAATGGAATCAACACATACCACTAGAAAAAATAAAATCCTAAAAGAGAACAGCAGGAGAAATATAGGAATATAGGAGCTACAAAACAGTCAGAAAACAACAAAATGACACTAGTAAGTTCACAGCTATCAACAGTTATTTTGAATATAAATAGATTAAATTCTCTAATTGAAAGATATGTAGTGGCTAAATTGATGGGAAAAAAAAACAAGATCCAACTATGTTTCACATGAGTCTCACCTTAGCTTTAAAGATATATATAGGCACAAAAGTAATATATATGTTCTATGCAAATGTAACCAAAAGAGAATGGGGTGGCTATACATATATGATACAAAATAGATCTTAAATAAAAATTGTCACAGGAGACAAAAAAGGTCATTATATAATGATAAAGGGATCAATTCATCAAGAGGATATAACAGGTCCACCCTGTAAATTATAAAAATATATGCACCAATATTGGAGTACCTAAACATATAAAGCAAATATTAACAGACCGAAGGGAAAATACAATAATAGTGGAAGATTTAAAAACTCTACTTTTAACAATGGACATATTGTGCAGATAGAAAATCAATAAGGGAAAAGTGGACTTGAACAACACTATAGATCAAATTTACCCAATAGATATATACAGAACATTCCACCAACAGCAGCAGAATGCACATTCTTTTCAAGCACATATGGAACAATCTTCAAAATATACATTAGGCCACAAAATGCAACGTAACAAATTTATGAAGATGGAAATCATATAAGTATCTTTTCTAGTCACAGTGGTATGAAACCAGAAATCAACAACAAGGGGGAATTTACAAACATGTGGAACTTAAACATACTCCTGAACAACCAATGGTGCAATAAGAAATAAAAAATTACTTTGAGAAAAACAAAAATGAAAACACAACATACCATAACTTATGGAATACATCAAAAGCAGTTCTATATAGGTATGTTGCATAATGATGAGGTTTGGGGTACAAATCCCATCATCCTGCTAGTGAGCATAGTATGCAGTAGGCAGTTTATCAACCCATATCTCTTTCTCTCTCTCCCCTGTCTAGCAAAGTCCTCAGTGTCTATTGGTCTCATGTTTCTGTCCATGTGTGCTTACTGTTTAGCTCTCATTTGTAAGGGAAAACAAGTTGCATTTGGTTTTCTGTCCCTGCTTAAGATGATGGTCTCCAGTTGCATCCATGTTGCTGCAAAGGACATGATTTCATTCCTTTTTATGGCTGCATAGTATTCCATGGTGTATATATACCACATTTTCTTTATCCAATCTACCTTCTATGTTGGATTGGATCCATCTATGTTGATCCATAGATAAACATCACGCAATATACCCATGTAACAAACCAGCATATGCACCCACTGTATCTAAAATAAAAGTTGAAATCAAAATAAGGAAGTCCCAACTGATGTCATAAGACAAAGAAATAACCTCTGTGCTGAGAGCCGAACACTTGTTGGGATGCCCTGGCTACAGAGAGGAGCTGCCTGCTGTGGGTCTCCTCTGAGCTGTTCTATTGCCCAATAAATCTCCTCTTCACCTTGTTCACCCTCCATGTGTTTGCACACCTCATTCTTTCTGGTTGCAGACAAGAACTCAGGACCTGCCAAATGGTGAAGATAAAAGAGTTGTAACACAAACAGGGCTAGAACTCAGACCTGGGAGTTCCTTAAGCCAGGACTGTGACTCCCTTTTGGGGGCCCAGCAGTTCCTGGCATCTCCATATTCCCCAACGCCAGCAGTGGAAGCTGCTTGCAGTGAACTTGGTATAGCTACAGCCTCACAGAGAGTCGGCACCCATGCTGGCACTTGAGCCACCAATCCCCTGCAGCACCCATCGTATCTGACTGTGTGCAGTGGCCAGACCCCATGCTCACTCACACACCCCTCACCACTCCATGCCTGACTTGCCCTTGGTAGGCGTGGGATCCAGGCTGGTAGCCTGAGCCAAGTGTAGCCTGCCAGGCTGAGTGGGTAGAGTGAGTCCAGTGTACCTGAGCAGAACTTGGGCAAAGGCACCACTGGCCACAGAGGTTTCCAGTCAGAAAAGTGACACCCCAAGGATCCTGTAAGAATAGTATCCAAAAGAGTAAATACATATAGGAATAAATTTAATTAAGAAGGTGAACAGTCTATACACTGAAAACTATAAAGGAATCTAAACACTTGAACTCATAAAAGCAGACAGCAGAATGGTGTTTACCAGGGGAAAAAGGATGAGGAAAATATGAAGATGTGGTCAGGAAAGTCTGTAGGGTCCTAGTCATGCAAGATGAATAAGTTTTAGAGGTCTAATGTATAGCATGGTTACTGCATATTTTCAGGCATTGTATACTTGAAATTTGCCAAGAGAGATCTCAAATGTTCTCACCACACATACAAAATGGAATTTATGTGAGGCTATAGATATATTAATTAGCTTGATTGTGGTAATCATTTTATAATGTGTAATACATCAAAACATTACATTGTATACTTTAAATACATACAACTTTTCAGTGTTAATTATACCTCAACAGGCTGGGTATGGTGGTTTACACCTGTAATCCCAGCACTTTGGGAGGCTGAGGCAGGTGGATTGCTTGAGTCTAGGAATTCAAGACCAGCTTGGGCAATATGGTAAAACACCATCTCTACAAGTATACAAAAAAATAGCTGGCTGTAGTGGCATGTGCCTGTAGCCTCAGCTTCTCAGGAGGCTGAGGTGGGAGGATCACTTGAGCCCAGGAGATGGAGGCTGCAGCAAGCTGAGTTTGCACCATTGTACTCCAACCTGGTCAACAGAGCCAGACCCTGTCTCAAAAAAATAAAAAAGATTTAAAAAAAAAGAAAGAGAAAAAAGAAAAACAAACTCAATAAAGCTGAAAAATAAAACTTTAAAAATTTTTAAAGTTAAAAACTTAAATAAAATGATCAAATGTCTTTATATAAGAAAAACAGAGTTATTTTTATAAGGAAACACTATGCTTTTATTTCTCAGCTTCTTTGATGTCTGTATTCAAAAGTCTCTGAAGTCATAATACATTTTCAAAAAGCCAGTGATGCATTGTATGGTTGTCACCCCTACACAACCCCCATTCCAAGAGCAAGGAGTTAGTTCAAGCCTTTCAGGATCACTGTAGGAAACATAATAGGGCTTACCAGGGAACTTCTGAGATTCTGATAGAATAAAAGGTAAAAAGAACAATACCCATGTTTGAGAGACCAAAACTTCCCATCTTTTGGTTGCCAGGTTACACACACACACACACACACACACACACACACCCCACACACACACCCCACAACTAAGAATAAAACGGTAATAAAAATGAAATTAGGAGACATTTTTTAATTGAGACAGGATCTCACTCTCCGGAGTGCATTGGCACAATCTCAGCTCACTGCAGGCTCCATCTCCTGGGCTTAAGTGATCCTCCTACCTCAACCTTCCAAGTAGCTGGGATTACAGGCATGCACCCCCATGCCTGGATAATTTTTGTATTTTTGTAGAGATGGGGCTTCACCATGTTGCCCAGATTGGTCTTGAACTCCTGGGCTCAAGCAATTCACCCACTTAGGCCTCTCAGTGTGCTGCGATTACAGGCATGAGCCACCACTCCTGGCTGCAATTAGAGGACTTCTGATGCAGATGCAATGACAAAGACTTATTGTCCCCACACATACACTAAATACAAGTATAATCCCTGGAAGGCGAACTGGTCTAGGGCCTCTGCATTGAAAGAAGAGCACAGTAACAGGATATCTTACTATACCCCACCACCATGACCCGACAGAAGAAAGTACCCCAAGCCTGCTGTTTCTTGACCTCTGACCTAGCAACCAAGGGCAGCCCAGACAGGCCCAATTATTTTCCAGGATGGAATGGGAGTTCCTGTGATAACATCAGGAAAGCCTGGCACCACTGGTGAGGAGAATGGATGAGAATCCCCATTAATAAGCAGCAGCCATGGGAAGTGTCCTCCTTCCCCAATGCTTGGTCCCTATCATAGGTTGTCTGACCCAGGAATCCTCTTTATGTCCTGAGCCTTCCATTCTTAACCAAGGGACACTGAGGTGACCCAGCCCAGAGAAATTCTGTCTACCCCCTTAGACAGCACCAGTAGGAACCATGGGAGACCCAATGGCACCAGATAAATCAGATAGACCAAAACAACATTGAAAAGATTAAAAATTAAACTCTCATTGAAACTGCAGCCTGCAAAGGTAGGCCACGATTTGCATGCTAATCTAAACAGAGTGATCACCTGCTAAAATAGGAGATTTAAATAGTACCCAGAGTAT
>NC_045449.1:39459981-39551011 GCF_002776525.5 Piliocolobus tephrosceles | reverse complement strand
ACATGGATGCAGCTGGAAACCATCATTCTTAGCAAACTATCACAAGAGCAGAAAACCAAACACCACATGTTCTCACTCATAGGTGGGAACTGAACAATGAGCTCACTTGGACTCGGGAAGGGGAACATCACACAATGGGGCCTATCATGGGGAGGGGGGAGGGGGGAGGGATTGCATTGGGAGTTATACCTGATATAAATGATGAATTGATGGGTGCTGACGAGTTGATGGGTGCAGCACACCAACATGGCACAAGTATACATATGTAACAAACCTGCACGCTATGCACATGTACCCTAGAACTTAAAGTATAATAAAAAGAAAATTAAAAAAAGATAATCAACTGATGCAAACATAAGATGAATCAGATGTTGGCACAATGTGACGCTAATTTTAAAGCAGCCATCATAAAAATGCTTCTACAAATAATTACAAATTCTTTTGAAATAAATTTTAAAATAGTGTATAACAACACATAATAAGAATCGTAAAAAAAATCAAATGCAAGTTGTAGAACTGTAAGACTACAATAACAGAAAGAAAAAAACTCAGTGAATGAGCTAAATAGTATAGTAGAGATGACAGAGGATAGAATCAGTGAACTGAGGGCAAATGAAAGAGTTTACCCAATATGAACAACCAAGAAAGTATACTGAGGAAAAGAATAAATAGAACTTCAGAAACTTGTGGGACAATAACAAAGAAGTCAATGTTATATCATTAGACATCCAGAAGACGGAGGGAAAGAGAGTAGGTCTGAGAGAATATTTGAAGGAATGATAGCTTTGGTATCTCCTTCCTACATTTCCAAGAAATAATTGATTTACAAATAGTCTAGACTCCTTAACTTCAAGCAGTAGACAGACACAACTGGATTGGTTTCTTTTTCTGGTTCCTCACTAACTCAGAGTATAATGTTGATCCAGTCATTTTATCACTATGGCTCATGAGGCTTCTATTTCTTCATTTGTAAAATAAGGCGGCAGGTAATGGAGACAATATCTAGGGTTCCTTCTAGCCCTCGAATCGATGGTATTTATGTTATTTTTCAATTGTTTTCAGATACTTGGAGGGTATAAACCTCTGAATTCTCCCTGCTCAGTTCTTGGCTTCCCTTTGGTTGTAGACTAAAAGCTATATTAGACCTGTAGGACCCAGGCTATGAAGGAAGTTTAGCCTCTCTCCACCCATGCCAAGCCCCCTAATTCTCATGTTAACACATTTCATTTCAATTTTATTGCTCAGGGCATGTCTTCTACAATATTCTATGTCATCTAGACCATTTCAAATCAACACTTACAAACACTTGACACTTTCAATCAGCACTAAAGCATCACCCTAACTTCCTTGATGTGGGAAGGGAGTCAAAAATTGCCAGGCGTCCAATGGGGAGTTTCATAAATATAATGTCAGGACTCTCACCTATATTAGATTTGCTAGAAGGTGGTAGCAAATCACTTAACCTCTCTCTGCTCCATTTTACTAATTTACACACTGAAGAATAGGACAACATTTAGGAAGTATTTTGAAGTCCTTAGATAAATGAAAATGCACTTGGCACTGAAAACTATCATTACCCCATTTGTGAAGGCCTTTATCTCCCTGTCTGGTAAGAGTTTCTGCCTGCACCGAATTCCAGCATGTCTACAAGCTGCCAGTGCCCTGCATTAAGTATTTTCTATCATCTGTGCTTGCCAGAAATTAGTTTGCAGACATTTTGCAAAAAGCATGCATAATACATGCTGCTGAATACAATATTTATCATAGAACAGCTCCAGTGATTGAAAAGCATTACCCGACAGCATCTTGTATTGTGTGATTGCCCTTTCCATCAATGCACCCTAAGGAGGCAGTACAGCCCTAACCACTGAGTCACATTTAGTTAAATTCCAGTGCCAAGCCTGGGAGTTGTCTCAGTTTTGCAAAAGCATTATGGTGCTCTCTGAAGGGATTTGTGTGGTGTGGGATAAGGAAAAGATGAGGAGACAAAAAATATCTTATTCCTTATTTTCCTTCATCAAAAAACATCTTGCTGCCCATTTCTATGGAAAGCTAAGCCCTTTCTTATGTCCATGTGTTAGAATTAGGGGAAGAGATACACTTAGTCACAAGGTACATTAAGCAGCACCTCATCTTCCTTCCTAATACACATGCTCTCGGGATAATAAGATTTTGAACAAATTACTGTCTTTATTTCATGAGTGCCATGAATTCTGGCAGGGTTTACTTTGACAGCTATTTTAACAGCACCGTTAACTCTAAAATCTGTCAGACCAAGTTGGTATCCCCTCTGCTAAATGGCATCCTTGTCAAAAGTCAAAGTAAATTTTAGTAGAGGGAAGGAGATTCTGGAATCAAATCAGTGAGAGAAGCTGAAGATACCACCGGAGACAGACTGAGCTCTCTCTTCCTTCTTCTGTAGGAGAGACATTTCAGGCCAGTCTATCCACAACATATACCTCTTTCCTTGTTCTGTTCAACACACAAAGTGATGAGTATATACTAAACCCTTTCTCTACTTTGACATAAAATCTTGATTTTCTTCTTTGAGTTTCTTTTAACAGTCTTATTCTTAGCAAGGAGCACTCACTGTTCCTTTCCTATTTTACCTCTCTATTGAGGCCAGCATGTGATAGTGACAATATCATATTGGAGAAAGACAGCGATTTCTAAATGGAAATAATAACTCAAAGTGTATTTGAAAGAAGCAGGTATTAGAAGAGAAGTAGGATAAATACTGAGGAGGAAATGCAAGATAAAAGTTCTTTTTCCTAAAACATTAGTGCAAAGTAACTCTGAAAATAAAGGATGTGAAGCTTGGAAAAAATACACACACACGTACATATATATACATGCATGTACATATTTATACACATATATGTGTGTATATATATGTCTAAAGGGTTATGTAGCCTCCTTGCGCCCACCTCCAAACCATAAATAATACATTATGGAACTATTTCTACACTAGGTCACAAATATCTACCTTATTCATTTTAACATCTGAATAACAGTCAATTGTAAGAATCCACCATAACTTATTTGATCACCTGATCTGGGGCATTTAAACTGTGTTCAGTTTTCACTATTATAAACAACTCTACACAGAATTACTTGGTCTTGTAGAATAAATATGTAAATGATAGAAGTAAAGCTGAGATCAAAAGGTATGTGCAAATTGTCCTCCAAAAAGTTACAATTCCCCCATAAAAAAGGTTATATGAGAATGCCTACTTCCCAACATCCACGTCAACACTGAGCTCTATTCACTTTAATTTTTAGTTCTAAAACATTATGTTTTATTGTTGTTTCAACTGATATTTCTTTGTTAATAAGTGCAAGTAAACATTTTATCCCATATTTGTTGGCCAACATAATTTTTATGCTTGGGTGTATGTTAAATATTTTTCTTGTTTTTTATCAATTTTTCCATTAGGATATTGTTTTCTTAGTGATTTACACACATTTTTACTTACTTAGGATAGCAACCTTAGTTACATATTATGCAAATGTTTTTCTCAATTTGCCAATTATTTGATACTATGATTTTGTGAGGAACGCTTTTAAAAAATTCTACAGTTTCTCATTTCGAGCCTTTCTCAGCTAAGTTTACAGACAGCACTGACTTTCATATGCTTGGTTTTACTCAAGCTGGAGTTGCTTATGTTGCACTGCTGTCCCTAAACCATTTTGCCAAAGATGAATTCAGACAGTCACATATTAGGTCATAAGCATTCATTTCTGACTATTATGTTTATACTCTCTACTAGCAACGGTCAATTCCAAAAGTATAGCTATCTTTACTCTTGCAGTAGGGTTTGTGCAATTAATTATTACCCACATTGTTTTGCCTTTACAAAGATTGGTTCTAAAAAGCAACACTTTTTTCATTCTATATGAAAGCAGTCCTTCAGCATTCATTAGGACATGTAAAGCTAGTTGCTATTCCAAATAACCCCAAAATACCTGTGGATTTCCAGAATGAAAGTTTATTCCTTGTTCATGTTACAGAACAAGGTATTTCTTCCAGGTGACTCTGTTTGCAGTGGTTACTCATTGTGTGGCTTTGCCTCCTCAGAATTGTTTGCTTGTAGGCTTGTGGATAGGGGAATAAGAGAGTATGAAAAGCTATACAGACGTTGTATGGCCAGGTCTGTAAATGATCTTTATCACTTCTTCCTAGATCCCATTGCTCAGAATAGTCACAAGATCCCAACCACACAGAAAAAAAGGGTAAGCAATTTAGATTTCCTGCATTACCAAAAAAAAAAAAAAAAAAGGAAACAGTACTAATGTGCATCTAGCCAGTCTCTCCTCTAACATATTCCTGACTATATCACCTCTAGTGTTTCACATCCAGACATTTGCATTTTATACACATTTTATAAACATGATTTATGAAAGAATGGAGCTGTATGAATGGAATTGTCTTCTATTTATTTTATTTTAAACAATACATGTTTATTCCACCTGGAAATTGGTTTTGTATATGGAAGTATGTATAACGTGAAATGGGCATCCATTTAAGTTTGTTTGAAAAAATTATACATGTATAGAGTAACATTTTCTTTTACTAACCAAATTATAATGTTTCATTTCTCATTTATTAACAAAGGAAATACAATGCTAATTATATGTCAGGTACTTTCTTTCTTAACACTTTGGAAAGCTAAGCTAATTTTCCCTCAAACAACCTTATGAAGTATTAATCTTATTATTTTCAGTGTAAAGACCAGAAAAATTGAAGCCTCTAAAGGTTAATGAATTGCCCAAATTCATGCTGTTAGTAAATTGCATACCTGGATTTGAACCCAAGAATCTGGCTCCAGGAAAAGTTCCTAAACAAATCCAACAATGGCTTGAGAGAATAGGAAAACAATGCTGGCTTTAAGTTTCATTAGTTTGCTAGGGAAGCCATAACAAACTGGGTGGCTTAAACACCAGAAAATTATTGTCACACAATTCTGGAAGTTAGCAGCCAGAGACTGGATACTGGCAGGGTTGGTTCTTTCCGAGGGTTGTGAGGAGGAATCTGCTCTGGGCTTCTTTCCTTGGCTTGTCTTCATGTTCATATGGCATTCTCCCAGCATGATTCCCTGTGTCCAAATTTTCCCTTATAAGGATTTCAGTTATAGCAAATTAGGACCAATAATAACCTTATTTTAACTTTATTACCACTCTTAAAAAAAAAAACAAAACAAAACCCACCTGTCTCTGGAAAGATCACATTCTGAGGGAGGTACTGGGGGTTAGATCCTGAGGCCATTAATTTTGATGGGGACACAATTCAACCCGCAACAAAAGTTTTTTGGTGGTGAGAGAATAGGGGGCTGGAATGAGGGTTCCCAGGGAAGACAGGATCTTGGGTGGCTTGAACTTCCTGCAGATACCAAAGAAGGGAACACCTAAGCTTTTTTTTTATCAACTTCCCCAAATATGGGCAGAAAGTGTGTTGAGGCTTCAAACTGTCAGCAAAAAACTTCAAGAGTTTTCACTACCACTATTGATTTTCACCAGGTTATTAAATTATTTTTAAGCCAGCACCACTACATTGGTTTAATTACTAGAGCTTAAAAAATAGCAAATAGGGCAAATGCCCACTTAATTATCTTTTGTCAAAATTTGAAAATATCTTCATGTGTCTAATGCATTTATCATACTTTATTTAAAAACAGCCAACTTGTCAAAGTCCTTGACCTAAAAATAACTTATTAACATTATAGGAATAGCATTGAATAGTATTAATATGTATACTTTGGGGAGAATTAATATTTTATAAAGTATTGGTCTTCCCATCCTGAAACATGTACTTTTCTTAACTTATTCAACTCATATTTAAGCACTGGTGGTAGCCAACGTCCAAAACGATCCCCTATGATCCTCACATCCTGGTATCAAAGTCCTCACGTAGTCCTCTCCTACATTTTATCAGGGTTGCTCTGAGTAATCCTCAGAATACAGCAGAAGTAACAATATGTTATTTCTAAGGCATTGTCCTTGCTATCTTTTGGATTACTCACCCTGGTGGGAAGCCAGTCATCATGTTGTGAGGATGCTCCAGCAGCCCTATGGAAAAGTCCAGTTAATAAGAAACTGCAGCCTCCACTAAACAGCCAAGCCAACCTGCCAGTCAGGTAAGTGAGCCATCTCAAAATCACATATTTTAGCCTTCAGGCAATTGTGACCCTACACAACATCTTAACTGTAACCTTGTAAGAGCTCCCAAGCCAGAAACATCCAGCTGAGTTTTGCCCAAATTCCTGGTCCTCAGAAAATGTGTCACATGATATCTAATAGTTACATATTAAATCTGCTAGAATTTGGAGTTATATTTTATACAGAAATAGATAACTAATACAGTTCTTCAGTCTAGTTTTATAGTTTCCTCATAAACATCCCGTACGTGTCTTAGTAAATTTATTCTTTGGTATTTGACTGTTTTTACTTGCAATACTCAGAGTATGCAGAAGGCATCTGTGTCTCATTATTTACAAAAATCACTCCAATATAAATGTTATATGTATTATATTGATGCTCAATATGATATTGAGCAACATGTGATGCTCATATGTATATGTATTTAATGCTCAATCTGGAGGACAAGTTGTATAACGTGACTGACCTAGGTGTCATCAAGATCAACAGTAAAGACAGAGAACACTTTCATATTTCATATCCGTAGGAGTGTCCATCAGTTTAACCCATTCATGCCTGAAGTTGCAATTATTTGAATTTTGAAATCAGACCTTGGCAATTACCTTGACAAGTAGGATACAAATAACTCCCACATGCTCAGAGTTACAATAGTGGAACATCAGGCATGAATAAGTTTAAAGGAAGTAGTCAGAAGGACAAATAAGCCCAACTCAAAATGAATGAGTGAAATATGTTCATTGCAGCATCTTTCACCATCCCCAGATCACTTTCTTCCTGTCACTGTAGAATCATGCCATACAGAGCTGCAGGGCCATTTATCAAGAGAGTAGAGAACTATAAACTTAATAATAAAAGATTTCCCCTGGTGCCTTATCCAATGTTGTTGTTTTTAACCTCCTCATTATAGCTTATTGATATTTTAAAATATAGGAACACTCATTCATTGGTGTCAAAAGTTTCTGCCACCAGACCCAGGAACCCCTGACATCTTCGTGATCAGATATAACTTAGAATTAACTATATGTACTTTTCCCAGTACCCGTAAGTGTAGGGAGACCCCCTGAAACCATTACTACAGAATAAAAGATGAAATACTCCTGATTATTGTAAATACAAAGTTGCATGCAGGATTGTGTAAAGACAATGCCAGGTTGGACTGCCAGAATGAGCCAACAGTGTGTGATGTGCTTCCCCCTGCAGAGAGCCCATGAATGAACGTGCAGTCAGGGAGGTTTCACATCACCAAGATTCCTATCCCAGAAAAGCAGACATTCATAGCTCTGGGAATGGAATGCAACCCTTGTGGAGAGCCTATAAATGGATGCATGAGGGGCGCCAGTTCATATGGATAAGATGGGGCTATAAACGCCCTCTTGCCATGGCTCTTCTAGGCCTCTTTAGGGTTAAGACACACTCCCTTCTGAGAATTTCTGGTCTAACAAGTTGTCTAGCTTCATGTCCTCTTTTCCATGGATTGTTTGTAACCAGCTTTTGCTGCAACTGTTACTGCTGATTAATATCTTGCTAATCACAGGTTATGCAAAGACTGTGTTTCTAAGGCTGTTAGAAATTACTGAGCACACACTATATTGTAAATTCTTATCTCTGTATACTGTACTTCTGCATACAGATGTTATGTTAAAGAATTACTTCATCCCCTTGTGTCCATCTCACCTCATAATCAAATGACCCTAAATCCCTCACTAACCTACCCTGCCCTCACTAAACTTAATAATAAATGCTGGTATATCCAATGCATTGGCAGCATCACAGGACCAGAAGGCGGTGACCTCCCTGGACCCAGCTTTCACTATCTTGCGTGTGTCTATTATTTCTTGACCTGCCGATCCGCCTGGGAACAAAGAAAAAGAGCCCCATTGCATTGTGGGCTGCTGGCCAGATCCCACAATACATAAACACATCTAAAAATCCCTGCTAGGACAACCCGAATCACAAAAGAAATTGGAAACACTCTGTGATCTGTCAAGGTTCAGTGGGAGACAAACCATACCAGTAACTTGCATAAGAAAAATATATAAAGAACTGTTATTTAGTAAAATGAGATTGACTATCAAGAATAATAAAGAGAACTCTAAAGATACATGAATAGCAAATGTGGGAAAAAGTCACTACTTCTAGGGCTGAGAATGAGTACTCAAGGAAGGGACAAATTTGACAAGATTCGTCTTCCATGAGGCTGAGATTCAGATCTCATTGAAGAGGTTGTGGCTATGGCTCATTGGACAGGCAAGAAAGAAGCTTGCCAAAGTGCCACCAGTGGAAGTTAGCAAGCAGGAAATGCCTGCTTGGGTATTAGTAAGGCCTCCTGCAAAGCCCACCCACTGGGGTGGTAGTAAGATTCACTGTAAAGCTGTTCACCAGCTGTCATGATATAGGAATAATGAGAAAAGCCTCAGAACCAGGAAAATAAGGCCCTTTCTCTCGCAGCGTACCTTCAGTGTCCTCAGCTGAGGAAGGCTAGCATCACTCCAGTTGGCTAAAGAGAAAAGTTTATTGGGCCCAGCTCCAACACTACTAAGAATGACAAAGAAAGATGTATTTGGAGTGACAGACAATAAGTGGATGACTGGCATACATGCTAAAGCAGAATGAAATGCAGAATGTTAAGGAAAAATAAAAGAACTTTTGGGGGGAAAAAAGAAATCACAATTTAACTGGCCTCAGGTTTTACCTTACACCTGGGAATTCAATATTGCGCATCCTAACTCTATTATAATCCTCCTCTAAGTTTTCTCAACACTAATATTTTCATTTTATGAATAAGAAATCTAGAAGGTCAAAGGATGAGCACAAAATATTTCCTCTTTCAGCCTTCACAGTTTGAAACTCTCTGGCTGAGAGAGAAGCAATGAAGTTCAGAGTTCCTAAGGGACTACAATTCTCTGAAAATAAAGGCTCTCATGAAATACCAAATTATTTTTATCACAATTTCTATTTTCCTTTCATCTCATTTCATTCTGCTAAATTAAATACATCAGCATGGATGCAATAAAAAGGGGAGTAATAATGAATTTTTGACCTACAGGGAGCAACCATGAACCCATCCACCCTTACTCTGCAGCTGCTGACACGCAGGGGAAAGTACCAGCAGTTTTTACTCTTGCTTAGAGAAAACACTCAGGATATATATTCTACCTGCAGCGTATAAGTCTATGATCAGACCTGCTTTGGGGAATAGATTCCTGCTTCCTTCTTTACTTCTGTTTGAGTTTTCAACATAATAAGCAATTTAATCAGCAGCTCCACTAGAATGCTTCAGATATTTGCATATCAGCACTACTTGTCTTTTTTCTTATTAAAATTGGCATCTGCCATTTCACTACACAAGACTGTAGAGCCAAGCACCCTGAGCCAATAACAGCACAAATATGACTTCTTGCTCAATAGAGTAAACTATGATCTGGTCGCTGCTGCTTGTCCTTCAGACCTGTATTTTACCAGCTGTAGAAAATCTATGCTGGTTTTCCCCTATCCAAAAGAAACCTGGAGAGAGATATATTTTTGCTATTGTTAATGAAACTTACTTAAATAAAAACTCTTCAACAACAACAACAACGAAAATCTCTCTCTTGCATTGTAAAGCATTTACAGGCCAGGGGAAAGGTGAGAACATTACAAAAAATCATAGTAGTGATGTGACAGTTGCAGAATTTCTGTGACTATGTTTGTACACTGCATTCAAAAGACAGTAAGAAATTGTGCGTTTCAATAAATTAGATACTAGGTTAGAAGTACCACTAAAAATCATCTGGTTGCAGTATATTTGCAGAAACCAAACAAAAGGACTTAGTTATCATGCAGTGATCTCCCTTAGCAACCAGCTTCCTGATGTGTCAACTCAGCATTACTGTTAAAATACTGAATTCAATTACTGACTTTAAACATCTCATATTTAAAGTATAGGAGAGACTTTCTCTGTTCATAAAATTCGTTCTCTTACACAGCTCACTTTTCAGTGATATGCGATGTAGCCATATGAGCAATTCTTACCAAAGGACTCTGAGAACTGATTTGTATCACCTGCAAGACAAGGCTTTTCAGAAGTTCAGATGCCTTTTCACCACTTCCTCTTCCCTTCCATTAACTGAATGCAGAAAATAATATTGTCATGGGACCTGCAGAATGGGGGAGCCACAATATGGAAGGAGCCTGGGTCCCCAAATCACCATGTGAGAAGAGTTTCCTACTGACCAAGCATACATACCATGGCCTGCTTCATGAGGAAAAAATAAGCTTCTATTGGGTTTGAGGCAATACAGATTTTGACAACTCTTATTATGTATTTATACATTACCAAAATAGAAGAATCATTTTGATGCAAGTTAAAAGGTTTGGGAATCTGATCTTTCACTTCCCAAATGCTATTTTATTCTAGTCAAGTCATCTAATATTTCCAGCCCTAATTGTGCCAGCCAACAGTGTAGATTTGCTAGACATGCCCATAGTAAACATATTTAGGAACATTTAAAGTGCATTTTAAAAGTATAGTCAAAAAGTCATTGTACCAAAGAAAATAAATATTGCATGTTTTGAGGCAGTTTTAGGATGCAACAGAATGACACTTAGAATTTTGATTACATTTGGGCTTTCGACACATGCCAGCACTTCCCCACTGACATTTATTCAAAGTGACTAGTGACCTACACAGCCATCAAAATATCCATCAAAGCAACTAAAACATCATGTTCCAAACTATAAAATCTCTACGGTAACCTGAATGAAGCTTTCAAACTTCAGCATTTTCCATAGCACTAAGCACTATGTTTCATGCTCAACACATATTTTTTTAATTAACTGGTCAATTAGAAAAAAGCATTCATTTCTCTTAGATTCAATTGGTGAATATCACCAACACTTTCAAATATGCTCTTTACCTTCCACGGATACACAAGATTTCATATTGTCTATATTTAATGTTACTTGGTTTTCTGGTTAGTTGCCTTGTAGCTTTGCTAGTGGTAAATCCAACAGCTTTTCTCAAACCTCTTATTTTTTATAATTCTGTTTTTGAGCCTTCAAAACACCTCTTTCCAAAATCATATTTTCTCACAGTTACAGCCACTCTGTATAACAGTAACATATATCCAACCATTTTAACTTATTTTTCTCTTTTGGTCACTGCTCCCTCTTTCTTTTCTTAGAAACTTTCTGTCTTTGTTTGCTTTGAAGTGCTATAACAAAATTTCATTGGCTTATAAACAACAGAAATGTATTTCTTACCTTTCCGGTGGCTGGGAAGTCAAGCATTGAAGTGCCAACAGATTCGGTGTCTGTTGAGTGCTCACTTCCCAGATGGCAGTCTTTTCGTTACAACTTCAAATGGTGGAAGAAGCAACGGTCTCACTGGAGCCTCTTTTATAAGGGCCCTAATCCCATTTAAGAGGATTCCACCCTTACGACCTACTCACCTCCCAAAGGCTCCACCTCCCGATACCATCACTTTGTGGATTAAGATTTCAACATATGAATTTTAGGGAAACAAACATTTAGACTATAGTCATTTTTGTGAAGCTGTTTTTTTCTCTCACTCTTTTATCTCTGGGCTGGTGATGCCCAAATTTTGTCTCTGGTGAAGTCAATTGTCCTAAGATTGCAAATACATACAATTGATTGCTTAAAGGATGCACATGTTTTCCTTGCCATCGCATCGATCTCAATACATCAACATTTTTTTCTTCCTTCCATCTGGATATCTGTTCCCCTACATACTTTGAATTAGTCAGTGACATCAACATTCTGTCAGTTTGGCAACCTTTGAAAAATCATCAAATTAGCCTTCTTCTTAATTTTCCACATTCAATTTGTTGCTAAGTCTTTTCAGTACTTTCTGCAAAGTGCCCTTCTATTGCTGTAATCAGCGTCCCATTCCAGGTGCTCAATCCTCAGGTACGGGCTTGTTTATCCTTTCCTAATTTACTGTAACTCTACATTCACCTCCTGGCCCCACCCATCCAAAACACAGTTTACCAGTGGTTCTCACACCTGGCTACACATTGAAATTCTTGGGGGGGGGCGGGGGCTTTAAGAATACACATGGCAAGGCTTTCTCCTAGAAATTCTGATTAACTTTGTCTGTGGTGGGGCAGTCTGAGCATTAGGATTTTTACTTCTCCCAGATGATGATAATATGCAGCCAATATTGAGAACTGTAGAGTTTTCCCATTTCCAGTCTCCTTATTCCAAGGGACTTCATATTTTTTTGTGGATAAAATAATCAGATCTGTTGTTTCACTATATTCTCTAACTGGCTCCTTTTTGTATACAAAAAAAGCTATTGATTTCTGCATATAATGTATAAGTAGAAATCTTATTGAATAGTTTTATCTCCTAGAGATTTTTAATATTGATAATTTTATGCTTTCCAGACATATATAAACATATCCTCTGCATTGGTTTACTATTGCTGCTATAACAAATCACCATAAACTTAGTATTAAAGCAACATACATTATTTTACAGTTTTAGAGGTCAGAAGTCTAAAATGAATCCATGAGGCTGCATTTCTTTTAGAGGCTCTAGGGAAAATTAAGGTTCCTTCTCTTTTCCAGCTTTTAGAAACCATCTACATTCTTTTGCTTGTGGCTTCTTCCTCCATCTTCAAAGTTAGCAATATACCATCTTCCCTTCGCTCAGACCTCAATTTCCATCTTTACATCTTCTCTCTACTTTACACTTAAATCGTAACTCCACTGCCTCCCTCTTACAAGGACTTCTGTGATTATATTAGGCCTACCTGGGTAACTCAAGATAATCTCCACATCTCATGATCTTTAATTTAATCATATATACAAAGTCCCCTTTACCATGAAAGGTTCCATAGGTAAGACATGGAAGTCTTAGGAAGTCATTATTTGGCCTACTGTATCATTTTAAAATAATAATAAATTACCTTCCCATGTCCAATTCTTAAATCCCATTTATTAATTATTTTCCTCTTGGCTTTGGTCAGTTCTTCCTCTTCTTATTGTTTATAATAATATCACATACAATCATGTACCACATAATGACATTTCAGTCAATGTTGGGCCATACAAACTACAGTGATTCCATAAGATTATAATACTGTATTTTTACTGTGCCTTTTACATATTTACATATGTTTAGATACACAAATACCCTGTGTTACAATTGCCTACAGTATTCTGTATAGTATAGAGGTTGTTTAGGTTTATAATCTAGGAGCAATGGGCTATACCAGATACCCTAGATGTGTAGTAGGCTATATGATCTAGGTTTGTGTAAGTTCACTCTATGACATTTGCGCAACAACCAAATCACCTAGAGGCATTTCTCAGAACTTATCCTTGTCATTAAGTGATACAAGACTGCATTTTTATATATACATTATAGGTTATTGTTTCTCTCTGAATGTAGGCATCCGTCTCTGGTCCTGCTAGTTGGTTAAAAAAGAAAGTAATTGAAGTTAGCAGAGAGCTTATAATAACGTTCTCTCTCCTCTCTCTTGGCAGAATCTCTCCTCCATTTTCAGAATTCCCACTTTTGGAGTTAAGATTATTCAAGCTCACGGACCCTCTATGTAATTTAGTATTTATAAATCTATGCTTAATCAGAAGAGGATTTTTTTTTAAAGATTGCTGTTTCTCCCCTTATTCTGTGTGTGTGTGTGTGTCAGGGTCTTGCTCGGTCACTCAGGCTAGAATGCAGTGGCATGAACCTGGCTCACTGCAACCTCCACCTCCCAGGTTCAAGTGATTCTCCGACCTCACACTCCCTAGTAGCTGCGACTACAGGCATGGACCACCACGGCCAGCTAATCTTTCTTTCTCTTTTCTTTTCTTTTCTTTTCTTTCTTTCTTTCTTCTTTCTTTCCTTCTTTTTCTCTCTCTTTCTCTTTTTCTTTTTCTTTCTTCTTTCTTTCTTTCTATCTTCCTTCCTTCCTTCATTTCTTTCTCTTTCTTTCCTTCCTTCCTTCTTTCTTTCTTTTTCTTTCTTTCCTTCCTTCCCTCTTCATCTTCTCTTCTTCCTTCCTTCCTTTCTCTTTCTTTCTTTTCTTTTTCTTTCTTCCTTCCTTCCTTCCTTTCCTTTCCTTTCCTTCCTTCCTTCCCTCTTCATCTTCTCTTCTCTTCTTTCTTTCTTTCTTCTTTCTTTCTTTTTCTCTCTTTCCTTTCCTTTCCTTTCTTTCTTCTCTCCTTCCTTCCCTCTTCGTCTTCTTTTCCTTCTTTCTTTCTTTCTTCCTTCCTTCCTTCCTTCCTTTCTTTCTTTCTTTCTTTCTTTCTTTCTTTCTTTCTATCTATCTATCTATCTATCTTGCATTTTTGGTAGAGACAGGGCTTCACCATCTTTCCCAGTCTAGCCTCTGGCCTTGAACTCCTGGGTTCAAGTGGTCTGCCTGCCTCAGTCTCCCAAAGGTGCGAGCCACTGCACCTGGCTTCCCCTTATTCTTTTACTCTGCCTCACCTTGGTTCATCTCTCTTGGATCAGAGGCTGTCTAAGAAAAAGGAAAGATGGTGTGCGTTTCTAGTAGTACAAAACTTGGTCCCTAAATGTGTATTTCTTTCTTCTCCTTATGCCACCTCATGCTTGATCATCTTAATTTCTGGTAAAGAATTCTTTGTTTAGGCTTTTAAGACAAGCTCAGTAATGTCTAGAAATTTTTAGCTTTCTTTAGATTTGAAAAAATATGAGTCTATGAAGGGGATCAATTCATTAATATATAGATGTTCACTCACATTCCTTCCCAAGCACTGATTGTTTCCTTTTCCCATACTTTGAGGAGAACCTGTTGTGCTTTTTGTGTGTTTTTTTTTCCCCTAGACCAATTTCTAAACTTCTGTAAGGAGCAACTGAGAAAATGAAAATGACCAGCCAGACTAAAATGTGGTATAGCAGAGAGAAGATAATGAGAGGAGATAAATCAGCAGAGGCAATTTTACAAAGTCTCACAAAGGATTTGTTATTCATTCATGTAGCTTCTCATAACGTATCCATTTTGTACCTTCTATGTGTTAGACACTCTTCCAGGTACTGAGGATAGAGCAGTGAACAAAATATCAAGTTTCCTTCTCGAAATTTACATTCTAGTTGGTGGAGATAGTCAGTCAACAAGCACACAAGATTTATTTCAGCTTGTGATAAATCCTAAAAAAAAAGAAAGAAAGAAAAAAAAAAGAAATAGATAAGACACTGAGATGGAAATGATGAGACTGGGGCAGAGGAGGGGGTCAGCGATGTCATCTTAGAATAAGTAAAATTACAACTGAAGCCTACAAGATTAAAGTAAATTTCCCTTTGAAAAGTTGAGGAAGAGGTGTTCAGGGCAGGGGACATAAACCCTGAGACAGAAAAGAGCTAGTCTCATCTGAGGAGCAGACTGGTATGAGGAATGTCTCGATGCAGTTGGATGGGGAAATGGTGCAGAGTGGTACAAGGTGAGGTGGGTGAGAAAGCTGGGTCCAGATGGTGTAAGCATGGTAGGACATGGTCAAAACTTTAGATTTTACTTTTAGTGTAGTAAAAGGCACTTAACCATTTTCAATGGGAATATGATGTGTTCCAATGTATGATTTTTAAATATCACCATGATTTCTTGGAGTGTGAATGATAAATATTATGTTCATCATATTTATGTTTTTCTCTAGAAACTTAGTCTTAAGCATCCATACCTTGCACCTTAGATTATAGATTAAAGTAAGGGCGGAAGTATGGAGATCACTGAAGAAGATACTACAGAAACCCAGACAAGACATTATGGTAGCATGGGCTAAGGTTGGAGCTGTGGAATTGGAAGTTTGAGATCTTTGTTAGTTAAGCAAATTAAAATGTCATATAGGCAGTTGACTACAGATATCTGGATTTCAGGGCAGGTTAGGTGTATATTTGTGAGTCCTTAGCAATAAATTGCATTTTGAGCCATGGGACTGGATGGGATCACCTAGAAAGACAGCATACAATGAAAATCAGAATACTGATGTCTGGAAAACAACAACATTTAAAAACCCCATGAACGAAGAGGAGACAACCAAGCATTCAAGGAAAATGAAGTATGCCAAGGTTGTTGAAGGAAAACCAGGGGATGTCATGAAAGTCAAAACACAAAAATGTCTCAAGAAGAAAAGAATAAAAACCTTTATCCAATATTTGCAAATGGCCAATACATTGCTATCAGAGGAATGGACATTGAACATTAGCTTTTCCAAGCTATTCCAAGAAAAGAACAATGTCAGTGGAGCCATTTTTTAATTCTTATGATTAACGTACAGATGTTCATGCTCCTTCTAATTGGGTAGGTAAAAGAGTGAGTAGAGGTTTTAAAAAAAGGAGAAAAAAGGAGACAGTGGGTGTAGACAACTCTTTCCAGAATATTTTTTGGGAAGAGGGTCAAGAAATATGGCATGATTAGACAGAGTATGTGGGATCAAGGGCATGTTAAGATGTTGGCACTAACTTATTCATATGCTGACTAGATTGATCCCATTAAACAGGGATACATCATGCAGGAAAGAGAGGGATTAACTGTAGAACTAAAGTCTTTTAAGAGGATAGAGGGATTCGAGAAATTCAGAGTGCAAATAAAGGAGCTGGACTTTTCTGAGAGAAGAAAGTTTAGTTTTGAATTATTTTTAAATTGTTTCTGGCTGCTAGACAGATATACAGCTCCAAGGCTGGACCATATGGATCTGAGTTTACATTTGAATCATATGTCAGTTTTTAGCCGCTATGTCCATTATGGGCAAATGCCTTTCGTGATTGGTAAATTGGTAGCCATTTTTTAATTCTTATGTGAAGGGAGGTTTCTGTTTATTTTTATTTGCTTATTGTTTCAGGCTGAAGACGGGGGAGGAAAAAATATGTCATCCATTCTTAACAATGTTTGCAGAGAAGTTCTTTACTGATTTCATGAAACTATTATTTAGTTTTATTTTTTTGTCTAGAAACTTAGACTTAAGCATCCATACCATGCACCATAGATTATAGATTTTAAAATTCTAAAAATTCTGCATGTGTGTGTGTGTGCCGGTGTGTGTCTCCCTCCCCACTTCCTCCCTCCTCCAAGACAGCATAGTTTAAATGCTGTTGGCTTGAAAGCCACACAGAGTATTTCCCTCCACTCAGTATTTTCTCCAAGGGTATCCTAGGATGATGCTTAATTAGAAAACATAGTGATTTAAACATTTAATTCTTTTAACTAGGTCCAAAACAGTATGACTGTATTGGTGTAATTTATTTTTGACCACAAATTCCAAGTTTATTTTCCAATTAGTAGAACTGGGTTGAGATATTATTGACTAATTAATGAAATTAACTTATTTTTTCATAATAATATTACATAATCATCAGTCTCACTTGAATATGTGTTCGAGATTTTATGTTAGTTTAACAGGCAGCATAGGATGCTTTATGGGATAATGCAAAAAGCCCACAGAACTGAGAAAGCTTCTGTGTATGTACATCCCTTGGCAGATTAAAAAGCCTGAAACTGGCAAGCGGAGCAAGATGGCATAATAGAAACCTAAACCGTTTGTCCATTCCGCTGTGGTAACACCAAATTTTAACAACCATCTGCACACAGAAAAGCACCATTGCATGAACCAAAAAATTAGGTAAACAATCACAGTACCTGGTTTTAGCTTCATGTCACTGAAACAGGTATTAAAGAGGGTGCGAGACACAGGCTTGAATCACTGATGCCACCCCTCCCCGAGGCCAGGCCCTAGCTCATGGATGACATTTCTAGGCACACCCTGGGCCAAAAGGGAACTGCTGGTTTGAAGGGAAAGACCCAGTCCTAGCAGGATTCATCAGCTGCTAACTAAGAGCCCTTGGGCTCTGAATAACAAGCAGCAATACCTAGGTAGTACATTGTGGGTCTTGGGTTCCGAGACATGCTGACTTCATGTGTGACCCAGCAAATTCTCAGCTGTGAAGGCTTTAGTGAAAGACTCCTTTAATTTGAGAAAAGCAGAGGGAAAATAGAGGAGATTTTGTCTTGCACCTTAGGTACCAGCTCAGCTATAGCAGGGTAGAGCAACAATCAGGCTCTTGGTATCCCGAGACTAGGTCTAGGCTCTTGAACAGCATTTCTGAACCTGCCCTGGGCCAGAGGGGAGCCCACTGCCCTAAAAGGTGAGTCCCAGGACTGGCAGAATTCATAACAAGCTGACTGAAGAGTACTTGGGCTGTAAGTGAACATCGCCTGTGGCCTGGCAGAGCCCCCATGAGCCGGTGGTGGTGATAGCCACAAGGAGAGGCTCCTCTGCCTGTGGAAAGAAGTGGGAAGAGCAGGAAGGACTTTGTCTTGTGGTTTGAGTGCCAGCTTAGCTGCAGTAGAATAGAACATTAGGTAAATTTCCAAAGTTTTTGACTCTAACCCTTGGATTCAACACAGCAACTCTTGACTTGCCTGGAGCCTAGGGGAACTTGCCACCTTGAAGGGAAGGACATGAACCTGGCTGGTTTTGCCACCTGCTGATCATAGAGCCCTAGAGCCCTGAGTGAACACGGGTTGTAGCCAGGTAGTGGTTAAAGTAGTTGGGAGAGACCCAGTGCTGTGTTGGCTTCAGGTCTGACCCGACACAGTCCCAAAAGTAGTGACCACAGGGGTGTTTGCATTACCATATACCCAGTTCCAGGCAGCTCAGCACAGAGCGAGACACTCCATTTGTTTGGGAGAAAGTAAGGGAAGAGAACAAGAGTCTCTGCCTGGTAATCCAGAGAATTCTCTGGATCTTATCCAAGACCACCAAGGCAGTTCCTTTATGAGTCTGCAAGAACCACAGCATTATTGGGCTTTGAACCTACGACCCTTTGCATATCTGGAAATTCTTCCCAAGAAAGACAAGCACAAACAAGCCCAAGCTTCAAAGACTATGTTAATACCTCATTTATCAATGCCCAGACAAAAACTAACATCTAAAAGCATCAGGATAATACAGAAAAATGACCTCACCAAATGAACGAAATAAGGCACCAGAGATTGATCTTGGAAAAGCAAAGATATGTTACCTTTCAGACAGATAATTCAAAAGAGCTGTTTTGGGGATATTTAAAGATATTCAAGATAACACAGAGAAGGAATTCAGAATTCTATCAAATAAATTTAATAAAGAGATTGAAAGAATTAAAAAGAATCAAGCAGAAATCTTGAGCTGAAAAATTCAATTGACATACTGAAGAATGCATGAGAGCCTTTAAATAGTAGAACAAGTAGAATAATAGATCAAGCAAAAGAAAACATTAGTGAGCTTGAAGACAGGCTACTTGAAAACACACAGTCAGAGGAGACAAAAGAAGAAAGAAGAAAAAATAATGAAGCACACCTACAAGATCTAGAAAATAGCCTCAAAGAGGAAAATCTAAGAGTTATTGGTTTTAAAGAGGACATAGAGAAAGAGATAAGGCTAGTAAACTTATTCAAAGAGATAATATCAGAGAACTTCACAAATGTAGAGAAAGATGTCAATATTCAAGTACAAGAAGGTTTTGGAACACCAAGTGGATTTAACACAAAGAGGACCACCTCAAGGCATTTGATAATCAAACTGCCAAAGGTTACAGATAAAGAAAGAATCCTAAAAATAGCAAGAGAATAAAAACAAATAACATACAATAAAGGTCCAATACATTTGGTAGCAGACTTTTCAAGGGAAACCTTACAGGCCAGGAGAGAGTGGCATGACATATTTTGACTGTTGAAAGAAAAGTCTTACCCAAGAAGAACATCTCCAATGAAAATATCCTTCAAACACAAAGGAGAAATAAGGACTTTCCCAGATAAACAAAAGCTGAGGGATTTCATCATCACAGACCTGTCCTGTAAGAATGCTAATGGGAGTTCTTAAATCAGAAAGAAAAGAATGTTAATGAACAATAACAAATTATGTAAAGGTACAAAATTTACTGGTAATAGTAAGCACTCAGAAAAACACAAAATATTATAACGCTGTAATTGTATTTGTAGTGGGTAAACTACTCTTAAGTAGAAAGAATAAATGAAGAAGCAATAAAAAATAATAACTACCACAGTTTTTCAAGGCATAGCATAATAAAACATAAAGACAAACAACAAAAGGTTAAAAAACAGAGGGACAAAGTCATAATGTAGAGTTCTTATTAATTTTTTTAATGTTTGTTTATGCAGTGTTAAGTTTTCATCAGTTTAAAATGGGTTATAAGAATATTTGCAAGCCTCATAGTAACCTCAAATTGAAAAACAAATAACAAATACATAAAAAATAAAAAGCAGGAAATTAAATCATACTACCAGAAAAAGTCTCCCTCACTTAAAGGAGAATAGGATGAAGGGAAAGAAGGAAGAAAAGACCACAAAATACTGGAAAACAAATTAAAAATTGGCAAGAGTAAGTCCTTATTTATCTTTAACATTGAATGTGAATGGACTAACACTCAAATAAAAAGACATAGAGTGACTGAATAAATTTTTTTAAAAGGATCCAATGGATCTGCTGTCTATAGAAAAACAGACTTCACCTGTAAAGATACACAGACTGAAAATAAAGAGATGAAACAACATATTCCATGCAAATGAAAACTAAAAGCAGGAGTAGCTTTACTTAAATTAGACATAATAGATTTCAAGAGAGAACCATGAGATAAAGAAGGTTATTATATAATGATAAAGGGGTCAGTTTAGCAAGAGGATATAACAATTATAAATATACATGTACTCAATGTTGGAGCACCTAGATATAGAAAGCAAATATTTGAGCTAAAGAGAGAAATATGCCTCACTACAATAATGGCTTGAGACTTCAACAACCCACCTTTCAGCATCAAACAGATCTTCCAGACAGTAAATTAACAAAGAAACATCAGACCTAAACTGCACTACAAACCAAATGGACCTAATGGATTTTTACAGAACATTTCATCCAATACCTGCAGAAAACACACTATCCTCAGCACATGTACCATTCTCAAAGAGATACCATAGGTTAGGTCACAAAACAAGTCTTAAAACATTCCAAAAACATTTAAATAATATCAAGCATTTTCTCTGACCACAATTGAATGAAACTAGAAATTAGTAACAAGAGAAAGTTTGGAAACTATATAAACACACAGAAATTAAACAATGTGCTCCCAAATGAGTAGGTCAATAAAAAAATTAAGAAGGAAATTCAAAAATGTCTTGAAACAAGTGATAATGGGAATACAACATACTAAAACCTATGGGATACAGTGAAAGTATTACTAAGAAGGAAATGTATCATTATAAGTGCCTACATCACAAAAAAAGAGAAACTTCAAATAAATAACATAATGATGCATCTTAAAGAACTAGAAAAGCAAGAGTTGGCCAAACCCAAAATTAATAGGAGGAAAGAAATAATAAAGATTAGAGCAGAAATAAATAAAATTAAAATGAAGAAAACAATACAGAAATCAATGAAATGCAAATTTGGTGACTTGAAAAGATATAGAAAATTGGCAAAGCTATAGCCAGACTAAGAAAAAAATGAGAGCAAGATGACCGAATAGGAACAGCTCCGGTCTGTAGCCCCCAGCTGATCAACACAGTAGACGGGTGAGTTCTGCATTTCCAACTGAGGTACCTGGTTCATCTCAATGGGACTGGTTGGACAGTGGGTGCAGCCCATGGAGGGTGAGCCAAAGCAGGGAAGGGCATTGCCTCACCTAGGAAGTGCAAGGGGTTAGGGGATTTCCCTTTCCTAGCCAAGGGAAGCCATGACAGAAGGTACCTGGAAAAACGGGACACTCCCACCCCAATACTGCACTTTTCAAATAGTCTTAGCAAACAGCACACCAGGAGATTATGTCCCATGCCTGGCTCAGTGGGTCCCATGCCCACGGAGCCTTGCACACTGCTAGCACAGCAGTCTGAGATTGACTTGCGAGGGAGCAGCCTGGCAGGGGGGAGGGGCATTCACCATTGCTGAGGCTTGAGTAGGTAAACAGAGCAGCTTGGGAAGCCCGAAATGGATGGAGCCCACCACAGCTCAGCCAGGCCTGCTGCCTCTGTAGACTCCACCTCTTGGGGCAGGGCATAGCCGAACAAAATGCAGCATAAACTTCTACAGACTTAAATATCCCTGTCTGACAGCTCTGAAGAGAGCAGTAATTTGCCCAGCATGGTGTTTGAGATTGGAGAACGGACAGACTGCCTCCTCAAGGTCCCTGACTCCCGTGTAGCCTAACTGGGAGACACCTCCCAGTAGGGGCTGACTGACACCTCATATAGGCGGGTGCCCTTTTGGGACAAAGCTTCCAGAGGAAGGATCAGGCAGTAATATTTACTGTTCTGCAGCCTCCACTGGTGATACCCAGGCAAACAGGGTCTGGAGTAGACCTCCAGCAAACTCCAACACACCTGCAGCTGAGGGACCTGACTGTTAGAAAGAAAAGTAAAAAGCAGAAAGAAATAGCATCAACACCAACAAAAAGGACATCCACACCAAAACCCCATCTGTAGGTTACCAACATCAAAGATCAAAGGTAGATAAAACTACAAAGATGGGGAGAAACCAGAGCAGAAAAGCTGAAAATTCTAAAAATCAGAGTGCCTCTTCTCTTCCAAAGGATCCCAGCTCCTTGACAGCAATGGAACAAAGCTGGATGGAGAATGACTTTGACGAGCTGGCAGAAGTAGGCTTCAGAAGGTCGGTAATAACAAACATCTCTGAGCTAAAGGAGGATGTTTGAACCCATCTCAAGGAAGCTAAAAACCTTGAAAAAAGATTAGACGAATGGCTAACTAGAATAAACAGTCTAGAGAAAACCTTAAATGACTATTGGGAGAACCCACTCCCGATGTTTAACATGGGTTCTTTTCTATTTCCTAAGTGTCTCAGCTGGGTTGAGAAATAAAGGGAAAGAGCACAAGAGAGAGAAATTTAAAACTGGGTGTCCGGGGGAGACATCACATGTAGGCAGGATCCGTGATGTTCCCTGAGCCATAAAACCAGCAAGTGTTTTTTAGGGATTTTCAAAAGGGGAGGGAGTGCACGAATAGGGTGTGGGTCACAGAGATCACATACTCCACAAGGTAATAAAATATCACAAAGCAAATGGAGGCAGGGCGAGATCACAGGACCACCGGATGAGGTGAAATTAAAATTGCTAATGAAGTTTCCGGCACGCATTGTCGTTGATAACACCTTATCTGGAAACAGGGTTTGAGAGCAGATAACTTGTCTGACCAATATTTATTAGGTGGGAATTTTCCTCCTGCTAATAAGCCTGGGAGTGCTGTAGGAGACCGGGGGCTTATTTCATCCCTTCAGCTTTGACCATAAAAGATGGGAAGCCTTAAAAGGGGCTGTCTATAAGCCTACCTTCAGGGCGCATTCTCTTTCTCAGGGATGTTCCTTGCTGAGAAAAAGAATTCAGCGATATTTCTCCTATTTGCTTATGAAAGAGGAGAAATATAGCTCTGTTCTGTCCAGCTCATCAGCAGCCAGTTCAAAGTTACCTCTCTTATTCCCTGAACATTGCTGTTATCCTGTTCTTTTTTTAAGATGCCCAGATTTCATATTGTTCAAACACACATGCTCTACAAACAACTTGTGCAGTTGATACAATCACAGGGTCCTGAGGCAACATTCATCCTCCTTAGCTTACAAAGAAGATGACAGGATTAAGAGATGAAAGTGAAGACAGGCATAGGAAAACACAGGGGTATTCATTGGGGAAATGATAAGTGTCTACGAAATCTTCACAATTTATGTTCAGAGATTACAGTAAAGACAGGTGTAAGAAATTATAAAAGTATTAATTTGGGGAACTAATAAATGTCCATGAAATCTTCACAATTTATGTTTTTCTGCCACGGCTTCAGCCGGTCCCTCCCTTCGGGGTCCCTGACTTCCCGCAACAAATGACCTGATGGAGCTGAAAATCATGGCATGAGAAGTACGCGACACATGAACAAGCTTCAATAGCTGATTTGATCAAGTGGAAGAAATGGTATCAGTGATTGAAGATCAAATTAATGAAATAAAGTGAGAAGAGATGGTTAGAGAAAAAAGAGTAAAAGGAAATGAACAAAGCCTACAAGAAATATGGGACTATGTGAAAAGATCAAATCTACGTCTGACTGGTGTACCTGAAAGTGATGGGGAGAATGTAAGCAAGTTGGAAAACACTCTGCAGGATATCATCCAGGAGAACTTCCCCAACCTAGCAAGACAGACCAACATTCAAATTCAGGAAATACAGAGAACACCACAAAGATATGCTTCGATAAAGCAATCCCAAGACACGTAATTGTCAGATTCACCAATGTTGAAATGAAGGAGAAAATGTTAAGGGCAGCCAGAGAGAAAGGTTGGTTTACCCACAAAGGGAAGCCCATCAGACTAACAGCGGATCTCTCAGCAGAAACTCTGCAAACCAGAAGAGAGTGGGGGCAAATATTCGATATTCTTAAAGAAAAGAAGTTTCAACCCAGAATTTCAAATCCAGTCAAACTAAGCTTCATATGTGAAGGAGAAATAAAATCCTTACAGACAAGCAAATGCTGAGAGATTTTGTCACCACCAGGCCTGCCTTATGAGAGCTCCTGAAGGAAACATTAAACATGGAAAGGAACAACTAGTACCAGTCACGGCAAAAACATGCCAAATTGTAAAGACCATTGATGCTAGGAAGAAACTGCATCAACTAACAGGCAAAATAACCAGCTAACATCATGACAGAATCAAATTCACACATAACAATGTTAACCTTAAATTGAAATGGGCTAAATGCCCCAATTAAAAGACACAGACTGGCAAATTGGATACAGAGTCAAAACACATCAGTGTGTTATATTCAGGAGACCCATCTCATGTGCAGAGACACACATAGGCTCAAAATAAAGGGATGGAGGAAGATCTACCAAGCAAATGGAAAGAAAAAAAAAGAAAAAGGGAGGGGTTACAATCCTAGTCTCTAATAAAACAGACTTTAAATCAACAAAGATCAAAAGAGACAAAGAAGGCCATTACATAATGGTAAAGGGATCAATTCAACAAGAAGAGCTAACTATCCTAAATATATTTGCACCCAATACAGAAGCACCCAGATTCATGAAGCAAGTCCTTAGAGACCTAGAAAGAGACTTAGACTCCCAGACAATAATAACGGGAGACTTTAACACCCCACTGTCAATATAAGACAGATCAACGAGACAGAAGGTTAACAAGGATATCCAGAACTTGAACTCAGCTCTGCACCAAACAGACCTAATAGACATGTACAGAACTCTCCACCCCAAATCAACAGAATATACAGTCTTCCTAGCCCCACATCACACTTATCCTAAAATTGACAATATAATTGGAAGTAAAGCCCTCCTCACCAAATATAAAAGAACAGAAATCACAACAAACTGTCTCTCAGACCACAGTGCAATCAAATTAGAACTCAGAATTAAGAAACTCACTCAAAACTGCACAACTACATGGAAACTGAACAACCTGCTCCTGAATGACTACTGGGTAAATAACAAAATGAAGGCAGAAATAAAGATGGTCTTTGAAACTGATGAGAACAAAGACACAACATACCAGAATCTCTGGGACACATTTAAAGCAGTGTGTAGAGGGAAATTTATAGCACTGAATGACTACAAGAGAAAGCAGGAAAGATCTAAAATTAACGCCCTAACATCACAATTAAAAGAACTAGAGAAGCAAGAACAAACACATTTAAAAGCTAGCAGAAGGCAAGAAATAACTAAGATCAGGGCAGAACTGAAGGAGATAGAGACAAAAACCCTTCAAAAAAATCAATGAATCCAGCAGGTGGGTTTTTGAAAAGATCAACAAAATTTATAGACCACTAGCAAGACTAATAAAGAAGAAAATAGAGAATAATCAAATCAACACAATAAAAAATGATAAAGAGGATATCACTCCAGACCCCACAGAAATACAAACTACCATCAGAGAATACTATAAACACCTTTACACAAATAAACTAGAAAATCTAGAAGAAATGGATAAATTCCTGGACACATACACCCTCCCAAGACTAAACCAGGAAAAAGTGGAATCTCTGAATAGACCAATAACAGGCTCTGAAATTGAGGCAATAATTAATAGACTACCAACCAAAAAAGCCCAGGACCAGATGGATTCACAGCCAAATTCTACCAGTGGTACAAAGAGGAGCTGGTACCATTCCTTCTGAAAGCATTCCAATTAGTAGAAAAAGACAGAATCCTTCCTAACTCATTTTATGAGGCCAGCATCATCCTGATACCAAAGCCTGGCAGAGACACAACAAAGAAAGAGAATTTGAGGCCAATATGCCTGATGGACATTGATGTGAAAATTCTCAATAAAATACTGGCAAACTGAATTCAGAGGCACATCAAAAAGCTTATCCACCACGATCAAGTCGGCTTCATCCTTGGGACGCAAGCCTGGTTCAACATACGCAAATCAGTAAACATAATCCATCACATAAATGAAATCAACAACAAAAACCACGTGATTATCTCTATAGATGCAGAAAAGGCCTTTGACAAAATTCAACAGCCCTTCATGCTAAAATCTCTTAATAAACTACATATTGATGGAACATATGTCAAAATAATAAGAACTATTTATGACAAACCACAGCCAATATCATACTGAATGGGCAAAAACTGGAAGCATTCCCTTTGAAAACTGGCACAATAAGGGATGCCCTCTCTCACCACTCCTATTCAACGTAGTGTTGGAAGTTCTGGCCAGGGCAATCAGCCAAGAGAAAGAAATACAGCATATTCAATTAGGAAAAGAGGAAGTCAGACTGTCCCTTTTTGCAGATGACATGATCGTATGTTTAGAAAACCCCATCATCTCAGCCCAAAATATCCTTAAGCTGATAAGCAACTTCAGCAAAGTCTCAGGATACAAAATGAATGTGCAAAAATCGCAAGCATTCCTATACACCAATAACAGACAAACAGAGTCAAATTATGAGTGAACTCCCATTCACAGTTGCTACAAAGAGAATACAATACCTAGGAATCCAACTTACAAGGGATGTGAAGGACCTGTTCAAGGAGAACTAAAAACCACAGGTCAATGAAATACAGAGGACACAAACACACAAACAAATGGAGGAACATTCTATGCTCATGGTTAGGAGGAATCAATATCGTGAAAATGGCCATACTGCCCAACGTAATTTATAGATTCAGTGCCATCCCCATCAAGCTAACAATGACTTTCTTAACAGAATTGGAAAAAACTACTTTAAAGTTCATATGGAGCCAAAAAAGAGCCCACATTGCCAAGACAATCCTAAGCCAAAAGAACAAAGCTGGAGGCATCACACTACCTTACTTCAAACTATACTACAAGGCTACAGTAACCAAAACAGCAGGGTACTGGTACCAAAACAGATATATTAACCAATGGAACAGAACAGAGGCCTCAGAAATAACACCACACATCTACAACCATCTGATCTTTGACAAACCTGACAAGAACAAGCAATGGGGAAAGGATTCCCTATTTAATAAATGGTGCTGGGGAAACTGGCTAGCCATATATAGAAAGCTGAAACTGGATCCCTTCCTTACACCTTATACAAACATTAACCCAAGATGGATTCAAGACTTAAATGTTAGACCTAAAACTATAAAAACCATAGAAGAAAATCTAGGCAATACCATTCAGGACGTAGGCATGGGCAAGAACTTCATGAATAAAACACCAATATCAATGGC
Organism: Piliocolobus tephrosceles; assembly: GCF_002776525.5. Taxonomy (NCBI): domain Eukaryota; kingdom Metazoa; phylum Chordata; class Mammalia; order Primates; family Cercopithecidae; genus Piliocolobus; species Piliocolobus tephrosceles. The sequence goes on along the minus strand of NC_045449.1, from coordinate 39,523,191 downwards.
AACAAAAGCCAAAATTGACAGATGGGATCTAATTAAACTAAAAAGCTTCTGCACAGCAAAAGAAACTACTGTCATAGTGAACAGGCAGCCTACAGAATGGGAGAAAAGTTTTGCAATATATTCATCTGACCTAGGGCTAATATCCGGAATCTACACAGAACTTAAACAAATTTACAAGAAAAACAAACAATCCCATCAAAAAGTGGAAAAGGATACGAACAGACACTTATCAAAAGAAGACATTTATGCAGCCAACAGACACATGAAAAAATGCTCATCATCATTGGTCATCAGAGAAATGCAAATCAAAACCACAATAAGATACCATCTCACACCAGTTAGAATAGCGATCATTAAAAAGTAAGGAAACAACGGATCCTGGAGAGGATGTGGAGAAATAGGAACACTTTTACACTGTTGGTGGGAATGTAAACTAGTTCAACCATTGTGGAAGACAGTGTGGCGATTCCTCAAGGATCTAGAACTGGAAATACTATTTGACCCATTGATCTCATTACTGGGTATATACCCAAAGCATTATAAATCATGCTACTGTAAAGACACGTGCACATGTATGTTTATTGTGGCACTATTCACAATAGCAGACTTGGAACCAACTCAAATGTCCATCAATGATAGACTGGATTAAGAAAATGTGGCACATATACACCATGGAATACTATGCAGCCATAAAAAAGATGAATTCATGTCCTTTGCAGGGACATAGACGCAGTTGGAAACCATCATTCTGAGCAAACTCTAACAAGGACAGAAAACCAAACATTTCATGTGCTCACTCATAGGTGGGAATTGAACAATGAGAACCTTTGGACACAGGCAGGGAACATCACATCCTGGGGCCTGTCATGGAGTGGGGGGAGCAGGGGGAGGGATAGCATTAGGAGAAATACCTAATGTAAATGATAAGTTAATGGGTGCAGCAAACCAACATGGCACATGTATACCTATGTAACAAACCTGCACATTGTGTACATGTACCCTAGAACTTACAGTATAATTTTTTAAAAAAAGAAAGAAATGAGAGAAGATTCAAATAAATAAAGTCAGAGATGTAAAGGAGACATTATAACTGTTACCACAGAAATTCAAAGGATCATTATTGGCCACTATGAGTAAATATATGCCAATAAATTGGAAAATCCAGAGAAAATGGATCTTAGACATATAATGCCTAACAAGATTGAACCATGAAGAACTTCAAACGCCGAACAGACCAGTAACAAGTAACAAGATCAAAGCCACAATAAAAAGTCTCCTAGTAAAGAAAAGCCCAGGACACAGTGGTTTTCACTGCTGAATTCTACCAAATGTTTAAAGAAGATCTAATACCAATCCTACCTAAACTGGTCTGAAAAACAACATAGGAAGGAATACTTCCAAACTTATTCTACAAAGACAGTATTACCCTGATACCAAAGCGAGACAATGACACATAAAAGAAAAAGAAAAACAGAAAAGAAAACTACATGCCAATATCTCTGATGAATATTTATGCAAAAATCCTCTACAAAATACTAGCAAGCCAAATTCAACAATACATTTAAAAGATCATTCATCATGACCAATTAGGATTTATCACAGGAATGCAAGTATAGTTCAGTGTATGCAAATCAATCAATGTGATACATCATATCAACAGAAGGAAGGACAATATCCATGTGATAATTTTAATTGATTTTGAAAAAGTATTCAATAAAATTCAACAACCTTTCACAATAAAAACCCTAAAAAAACTCAGTATAGAAGAAACATACCTCATTATAATAAAAGCTACATATGACAGACTCACTGCTGGCATTGTAATAAATGGGGAGGGAAACTGAAAGCCTTTCTTCTAAGATCTGAAAAGAGACAGGGATGTCCTCACCACTGTTATTCAACATACTACTAGAAGTCCTAGCATGAGCAATTAGACAAGAGAAAGAAATGTCAGGCATCCAAATTGGAAAGGAAGAAGTCAAATTATCCTTGTTTGCAGATAATATAATCTTATATTTGGAAAAGCACCAAAAACTATTAAAACAGATAAATAAATCTGGTAAAGCTTCAGGATACAAAATCAACATAAAAAAATTAGTAGCATTTCTGTATGTCAACAGTGAACAATCTGAAAAATAAATCCAAAAAGTATCCCACTTACAATAGCCACAAATAAGATTAAATGCCTAGGAATTAATTTAACCTAAGAAGTGAAAGTTCTCTACAATGAAAACTATAAAATACTGATAAAAGAAATTGAAGAAGACATGAAAAAATGGAAAAATATTTTATGTTCATGGATTGGAAGAATAAATATTGTTAAAATGTCCATACTGTCCAAGGCAATCTATAAATTAAATGCAATCTTTATCAAAATACCAATGGTGTTCTTCATATAAACAGAAAAATCAATCTAAAATATACATGGGACCACCAATGATCCAGAATACCCAAAGCTGTCCTGAGCAAAAAGAACAAAACTGGAGGAATCACATTACTTGGCTTCAAATTATACTATAGAGTTACAGTAAACCAAACAGCATGGTATTGGCATGCAAAGAGACACATAAAGCTGGGCGCAGCAGTTCATGCCTGTAATCCCAGCACTTTGGGAGGCCAAGGTGGGTGGATCACTTGAGGTCAGGAGTTCAACACCAACCTGGCCAACAAGGTGAAATGCCATCTCTACTAAAAATACAAAAATTAGCCAGGCCTAGTGGTGCTAGCCTGTAATCTCATCTACTTGGGAGGCTGAGGCAGGACAATCATTTGAATCCAGGAGGCAGATGTTGCCATGAGCCAAGACTGTGCCACTGCACTCCAGCCTGGGCAATAGAGCAAGATTCCCTCTCAAAAAAAAAAAAGAAGGAAAGAAAGAAAAGAAAAAACCCATAAACCAATGGAACAGAATAGAGAACACAGAAACAAATCCACACACCTATAGTGAACTTATTTTCAACCAAGATGCCAAGAACATACATTGGGGGAAAGACAGTCTCTTCAACAAATGGTGCTGGGAAAATTGGAAATTGGATATCCATATGCAGAAGGATAAAACTAAACCCCTATTACTCACCACATACAAAATCAAATCAAAATACATGAAATACTTATATCTAAGACCTCAAACTATGAAATAACTAAAAGAAAACATTGAGGAAACTCTCTAGGACATTGGAGCCTGAAACAAATTAACCTGATTAATACCATTAATATCATCCACTCTTCTATCCATAGGAGGTCTACCCCCACTAACCGGCTCTCTACCCAAATGAGTTACCATTCAAGAACTTACAAAACATAACAGTTTTATTATCCCCATTATCATAATTACTATAACCTTACTCAACTTATATGGGCAAATATTTCTTGAGCAATACCTGACAAGCACAGGCTACCAAAGCATAAATGGACAAATGAGATTACCTCAAGTTAAAAAGTTTTTACACAGCAAAAGAAACAACTAACAAAGTGAAGAAACAACTCACAGAATGGGGGAAAATATTTGCAAACAATTCGCCTGACAAGTAACTAAAAACCAGAATATAGAAGGAGCTCAACAACTCTATAAGGGAAAATTCTAATAATCTGATTTTAAAATGAACAAAATATATCAACAGACATTTCTCAAAAGAAGACATACAAATGGCAAACAGGCATATGAAAAGGTGATCAACATCATTCATTGATCACTAGAGGAATGCAAATCAAAACTACAGTGAGATATCATCTCACCCCAGTTAAAATGGCTTTGATTCTAAAGAGAGCAATAACAAATGCTGACAAGGTTGTGGAGAAAAAGGAACCCTTCCAATGTTGGGAATATAAATTAGTACAACCACTATGGAGAACAAGTTTGAGGTTCCTCAAAAAACTAAAAATAGGGCTACCACATAATCCAGCAATCCCACTGCTGGGTATATACCCAAAAGAAAAGAAATCAGTATATTAAAGAAATATTTGCACTCTTATGTTTACTGCAGCACTGTTCACAATAGCCAAGATTTGAAAGCAATCTAAATGTTCATCAACAGATAAATGGATAAAGAAATTGTGGTATGTACACACAATTGAGTACTATTCAGCCATAAAAAAGAATGAGATCTTGTTATTTGCAACAACATGGATGGAACTAGAGGTTGTCATGTTAAGTGGAATAAGCCAGGCACAGAAAAACAAACATCATATGTTCTCACCTATTTGTGGGATCTAAAAATCAAAACAATTGAACTCATGGACATAGAAAGTAAAAGGACAGTTACCAGAGGCTGGGAAGGGTAGTGGGGTCAGGGGGAAGGTGGGGATGTTTAATGGGTACAAAAAATAGAAAGAAGAAATAAGACCTACTATTTGATAGCACAACAGTGTGACTGTAGTCAATACTAACTTAATTGTACATTTAAACATAACTAAAAGAGTATAATTGGATCGTTTGTAACACAAAGGATAAACACTTTGATGTGATGGATACCCCATTTTCCATGATGTCATTATTACGCATTGCATGCCTGTATCAAAATATTTCATGTTCCCCATAAATATATACACCTACTGTGTACCCAGAAAAATTAAACGTAAAATTTTATTTGAAAGCCTGAAACTGAAGACTGTACAAATGGACTCACTTTTTTCTTAGATGTATCCCTTAAAAGCAAAGGGACATCTGATAATTCTTTTAGCATTTATCCAACTTCAATCTTGGAATATAGGAGAAATAGCAATAAATGCAAAATTATTAAACCTGAGTTATAACCTAGCTCTGTCTCCTAAGAGCTTTGAACCATGGACAAATCATCAATTCTCAACTACCTCTAAGCCTCAACAAGTTATTATGGGAATTAAATGAGAAAATGTTTGTGAAAGCATTTTATAATATAACACAGCATAAAAAGATAATGTCTGTTGCATTTATCATCATCATCATTATTTTTGTCCTTGAGCTCAAGCCATCAATTATAATCATTAAAAATTATATCTGATATAATAGATACTTATGTATTTATTTATATAAATCCATGTAGTAAACAAGTTGATAGTAAGTTAATACCAGATCTGATTTTACTTTTATTCTCCCCACATGCACATTTTCATAAATATCATTGAAATGTTTATTAAATGTCTTTTAAGTTTGTTCCCACATTTTAAACATGCTTCCTAAAAGCTCAGTCCTCAATTTTAAAGTAGCTCACAATTTTTGAGCCCTTACTTTGAGCTAGAAACTGTTCTGGGCATTTTAAATACAAAACCTCATTTAATCCTCCCAATAGCTCCATAAGGATAAGGTACTGTGGCGATCTCTACTTTGATAATAAGACTTCCCTAAAGTAGACAATTTCCCATTCTGCAAAGACTGTGTTTCTCTTAAAATATTGGAAAGACAGATAAATCAACTGTGGTCCTCTCCTGGGGAAGGGATTTGTATTGCAATGTCTTCAGCATCAGTTACAGTTTACCTTGGAAACTTCAACTTACTTGCCTAGCGTATTTTGTGACATTTTCACTAACCTCCTAATGGAGAAAAAGCTGAGCCATCAACTGTCAATTTTGGATAATTTTAAAGATGACAGGATAATTTTTCATCTACCTTATTCCAAAAGCAATATGATGTAGCTATATGGTGACACCAACACATACCTTGGAGAATATGCTCCATCAGAGCAGAATTTATATTACCCACGGGGACTAAGGCAATGTTAAAAACATAGACTCTCAATAAATGCTTGCCGAATTGAAATGAATTCAAATTGTTAAATTAAATGAGATAATAGCAGAAAAGTCAAAGCAACACACGACAAGCAGGTTATCAGAGAAATAAAGAAGGCAGAAGGTAAATTGCCCTCCATCTCAGAGCTAGCAAGTGCAGTAAACTTACTACTGTGGAATGTGTTTAATGATAGATAATTGAGTTGTTTCATTACTTGCCAAGAGAAGAGAAAGATGAAACAGTACTCAGAATAATTTTGAACAAAAAGCCCCTTTGTTTTATCAAACCATATTATGTTCTGTTAAATGGCAAAGTTGAAGGAAAATACCTTCAAGTTGTAAAAAACTCATCAAATATGGGACATTAATAAAATAGTTGTATAACATTGGATCTCTCATGTTTATGCAACTATTTCTTCCCTTAGATGATGAGACTGTCTGTAAGTAAGTAGGGTGAGTAGGAAAAACAAAGATTTTAACTCAACCGCCAAGTTCATTTTTTTCCTCCTTTTGCAGAATAGCACCATATATTTCCTTTAAAATCATTTTTATCTCTAATTTTTGTGGGTATTGGGTATGTGTATATATCTATGAGGTACATTTGATGTTTTGATAAAGGCATGCGATGTGAAATATTCACAGCATAGAAAATGCCTCAAGCATTTATTCTTTGAGTTACAGATAATTCAATTAAACTATTTGTTATTTTAAAATGCACAATTAAGCTGTTACTGATTATAGTCACCCTGTTGTGCTATCAAATACTAGGTCTTATTCCTTCTAACTATTTTTTGTACTCATTAACCATCCCTACCTCCACACCAGCTCTCCACCACACTTTTAGCCTCCAGTAACCATCCTTCTACTCTATTTCTGTGAGTTCAATTGTTTTGATTTTTAGATCTTACATATATATGATGTTTGTCTTTCTGTGTATGGCTTATTTCACTTAACATGAGGACCTCCAGTTCCATCCATGTCGTTGCAAACGACAGGATCTCATTCTTTTTTATGGCTGAATAGTACTCCATTGTGTATTTATAGCACATTTTCTTTATCCAGTCTTCTGTTGATGGATGCTCAGGTTGCTTCCAAGTCTTAGCTATTGTGAATAGTGCTGCAACAAACACAGGAGTGCAGATATCTCTTTAATATACAGATTTCCTTTCTTTTGGGTATATACCCAGCAGTGTGATTGCTGGATTATATGGTAGCTCTTCTATTTTTAGGGTTTTTTTGTTTTTATTTTTTTTTAGGAACCTCCGAATTGTCCTCCATAGTGGTTGTACTAATTTACATTTTCATCAACAGTGTACAAGGGTTCTCTTTTCTCCACATCCTTGCCAGGATTTGTTATTGCCTGTCTTTTGGATTAAAAGCCATTTTAACTGGGGTGAGATGATATCTCACTGTAGTTTTGACTTGCATTTCTCTGATAATCAATGGTGTTGATCACCTTTTTATATGTCTGCTTGCTATTTGTATGTCTTCTTTTGATAAATGTCTATTCAAATCTAGACCACCAAGCTTGCTGCTCTGACCCTAAGCAACTTACTTCTCTCTGGTGGTAGTTCTTAAATGTGAAGTAGATAAGAATCACCTGAGATGCTTGTTAAATGTGTATTTCAGGTGCCAACAACAGGGATTCTTGGTTAGGGGGAGTCGCTGGAATCTGACTTTTTTGGGGGAAATCCAGTTTTTAATAGGCACCCCAAAATATTCTAATGAAGGTGGTCCTGGTCTCCCACTTAAATAAATAGTATTCTGGAATATTATTTCCCTTATTTTTCAGAAGGAAATAACAATACCCACAGGATCAGGAAGAAGTTTTTTAGTGGGGTGGGAGGTAAATGAGCGAATGTATTTTACCAACAGTTTTGAACATCTACTGTATTGGTCTGCTAGGGAAACCATAAGAAAATACCACAGACTATGTGTCTCTACCAACAGAATTTTATTTTCTCACAGTTCTGAAGGCTAGAAGTCCAAAATCAAGGTGTTACAGGATTGGTTTCTGGTGAGACCTCTCATCCTGGCTTGTAGATAACCACCTTCTGGCTGTGTCCTCACATGGCTTTTCCTTTCTGCATGTGTGGACAGAGATAGATACCATCCTAGTGTCTCTTCCTCTTCTTGTAAGGGGACAATTTCTATCAAATTGACTCCATCCTATGGCCTCCTTTAACCTCCCTAAGGGCCCTATCTCCAAAATATAGTCACATTGGGTGTTAAGGTTTCACCATGTAAATTTTAGGGGGCACAATGCAGTTCATAATACCTGTTATGTGGAAATACATGTTTTAGATAAAATGAGGAATATGGATAAATGAGATTTCCACCTTGCTCTTAAGACGTGTACATTCCAATGAGGACATATAAATTGCAATTATCTTCCAATCCACATTACTATAACCTCGACTGCTCTGTTTTTGCCACATTGTTTCCCACTTATAATATCCACATAGTTGATCAATGAACTGGGAATATCTTGTCCTTAGGTTGTCTATAATATATTTCTCATTGAGAATATGAATCAAAACATAGAGGGTGTGGCTTGGAGCTGACTCATAACAACTGTAGAAAACTAGAAGGAAGATCCATAAACTCCAGCTGCTAAGGTTCTCAGAGTTTCACTTTTTAAGCCTCATCATCCAACCTTTCCTTAAATTCCATGACAACCATATTGAAATACAAGTAGGTTTTTCCTTATTGAGCTAAGTACATGCTGAGATAATCATACTATCAGGAAGAATGCTAAAAGCATAAGAATATAGGTATTACGGAGGTTTAGAGAAAAACAATTTTTTCACTAGAATGCTCAGTGAGATATTTGACTTAAGAAATAGAGACTATGAATGATTTTGACATCCGATGAAGGAACTATAGAATTTTTTGGTGAATAAATGAACAGGAGCATTATCTTCCACTGGATTTGGGAAAATCACTTAATTTTTATGTTAAGGAAGGGAATCTGAAATACAGAGAAGCTACATAACACAGTGGGACCTGGATTCAAACCCAAGTGGCCTGACTCTTGATCACTACACTCATTTGTCTCCAAGGGTATCACTACTTCTACTCCTACAAAGTCAAATGCTAAACTATGTGCTACATACTGAGGCTATCATAGAACATCTCAGGGGAAGCAAGCCAATTAGATCTAAAATAATCAGAGTTTTTAGGGAGGAGTTGAAACAGGCTGGGCCTCAAGTGATATAGGAAATATCTTTAGAAAATATATTTAGGAAAAAGGAGAAGATTAGTGAAAACAATACACATTTCATGCCAAGGTCAGTTAGTATAGGAGTTGAGTTCCCGGGAGTCAAAAACGTTTTTAAAATGTATTTAAATTTAATATGGATTCAATAATGTCATCTAATACACAATTCATATTCAAATTTCCACCAAATGTCTAGAATCCAATCAAAATGCGACATTACAGTTGTCTGTATCTCTCCATTTCCCTTTAAACCAGATGAATCTTCTTTAATCTAGAATAATCTTTCATGTTATTGACACTTTTAATAGTCTAGGTCATTTGACTATTAGATTGTCCCACATTCTGTATTTGTTTTATTGCTTCTTTATAATTAAATTTAGGTTAAATGTTTTTGGCAAGAATATTGCATAGATGATGTATAATTTCCTCTGAATCACAACAGAAGGCAGGTTTTATTAATTTGTTCTGCTGATGGAGAATAAGTTTGACTATTTGATTAAGCTGGTATCTGCCAGATCTTTTCATTATAAAACTAACTTTTCCCTGTAATTTAATAAACAATCAGTAGGGGAATATTTTGAGACCATGCAAATATCTTGTCTCCTAACACCAAGGTATTTGTTCTCTTTCACCAAGTCATTTTGACATCCATTGATGATCCTTACCTGAATTAATTATCATATAGGTGGTATCAGAATGGTTTTATTCCAATACTATCCTTTCTTCTACATATGTTAGCTGACATTCTTCTATAAAGAAAAGCATTTCAATCCTCCCCCTCACTTTTGACATCATCATGGTTTCATGTATTATAGTTTTACACGTTGTATTTGTGCATTGTTTTACACATCATTATTTTTCATGCTCAAGTTGTTCCCAATGTGGCCAGTGGAAGACTCTTCAATTCAGCTCTTATGCCCACTTGACTCATTCCCAGTAGCTTTTGAACACTTCCTTACTTTCAGGCACCCCAAAATGCCAGGCTTACTTTGTACCTTCTCTGCCCCAGGCCTAAAATTACCCATTTCTCAAAGGAGCCCTGCTCCCCTTTACTGGGTATTTAGGGGCTCACTTTTCTTAATGAAGCCATTTAAAGCTTTTGTAGTCCAATTTTGAGGAGCAATTTGCTGGTCAGCCACTTCATTGTCTTCACATAATTTCAATATGATATTGATTTGAAACTCAAACCCTGTCTGAACTGTGATTGAGGAGTGGTTGATGTTCTCAAAATTTTCTAGCGTGTGCTGCAAAAGCTTAGCAACCAAAATATAAGGTGTAAAAGATAAACCTATTACCTGAAAAGATATTGAGTAGTTTATATCTCTACCTATATGCTTCTGAAATTTATATCATAATATGCATTACACAAATATCATGTTCTAGGGCTGTTTTGTTTTTTTTTCTCCCCAAATATTTCTAGTATATCCTCAGTCAAATTGTGCTCAGATTATCCTATTAGCCTGGCACACTATTTTAAACCAGGGATCAGCAAAGTTATTCTTAAAAAGCCAGATAATAAATATATTAAGTTGTGTCAGTCATTTGATCTCTGTTGCACCATTCAAATCTTCAGATATAGGGCAAAATTAGTCATTGGAAATACATGAACGGACATGACTATGTGTCCAATAAAATTTTATTTGCAAAAACAGAAATTAGATTATAGTTTGTGAACCTTTGTCATAAATAAAAGTAACAACAACAAATGTGACAACTATAATTTCTATATTAGTACTACTTCTATAATAAAATTTGGTGGTAGTCCTAGAATCCAAGATATTCACTTAATATTTTGGCATTATTCCTTCCAGTCTTTATACTCCATGCCCTTTTTTTTTTTTTTTTACATCAGGGTAATTGTTCTTCATACATGTGGTTTACCCAGCATTTTTCGTTTAATTTTGTAATCAAAACACTTCTCACCTGTAGTAGATACGGCTGTGTTTTTTCCCTTCCCCATATCACCTCCACCCTCTCTAAGCTCATCTGCAGTCACACTAGACAATCCTATACACATTAACGGCTTTCCACCTTAGTATTTGCATCTCTCCGCCTTTCTACCAAACACTTTTTCCAGGTTCGTGGGAGTGTGCTTTTCAGGGACACCCTAAAGCACGATAGTTTCAATCCTTCTGAGGGCAAGTCTCAACCAATGAGGGGTTAGATATGGGAGGTAAATGATCCAACTTCCCTGTTTTTCAATGCCATTTTTACAATTTACCAATTATATTCTTATTACGTTTTCTCCAGTTTGTTGATATTCTCATTTTGTTTATTAATTTTTATGCATATAAGTTTTAAATAATCATCTTTATTAATTGATTTTTACTGCTTTACATCATGGCTTTAGGTTGATTAAAATCCTCTCTCAGAAAGCAATTTTACATGTATTCTTCATTTTAACTTTAGAACCAGTCAAGCCTTCAAAAAACCCAAAATTACAGAAATGTTGATGAGAAGTGAATTTAAACAAATGCATTTGTTGATAGTTATACCTTAGTCATATCCAAATTTTCCATGTATTAAGTTAGGTTGACTTTTCATAGTTCAGTCTTTTTTTAATGACTCTCAGAATGTTTATGAATTTTCTTGATATAGATATCAGGTATTTGGGATAAAGATTATTTCTGGATTTTTCTCCTTTATTGTAATTGTGAGTTAAAGATTTTTTTCATCCATCACATTATGTAAAGTTATCTTGTATCTAGCTGAATGTTCATATTCATCGTGATATTATGTAGAAGTCCATTTATGGAATTATATTCTGGAGAGATGCTATCAACTATATACAAGGACCATATAGAAATCAGTTTGTTGAAAGTCATTGTTGTAGTGATATAAATACTTTCAGAAAGCCATTCATGCCCATCTACAAGCATATAATAGTTTATGGTCTGATTTTTTCGTGCTTTAATTCCTGGCTTCACTTATTGTTTTTAGTCTCTTCTGATTATAATATACTAGTTTCCTGTATTTTAGGTATTCTCATAACCACCCTAGATAACTTCTGAAATAAGAAGGGCATAATTCTTTTAAAATGATACTAACTCTAATCATTTCAGGTTGGTTCTTTTATATTCTAAATACACACAAAAAATAGAATTTAGCTTGCATCTTTTCAATAAAAATCATTTACAAAATATATTGTAGAAGAAAAATTTATTCTTCCTAAGTGGAACTTTGTACTCTCTGACCAATATCTCTCCATTTCCCCCTACCCTTGCCCTCAGAACCTGGTAACCACCATTCTACTCTCTATTTCTACAAGTTTGACTTTTTCACATTCCAGATAAAATTGAGATCATGTGGTATTTGCCTTTCTATGCCTGGCTTATTCCACTTAGCAAAGTGTCCTACAGGACATTTGCTTCTTTACGAAATAAATTGCCATGTGGTACAGTGGCACTGCTTCCCAGTTTGTTGATATTCCAATTTTGTTCATAATTATTTGATAAATATATGTCTCAAATGTTTATGTAATTACATCAGTTTATTTTTACCACTTTATTGGCTTTAGATTTATAAAATACTCTCTTGGACAGTGAAGATTTGACTCTGGGATCAAATCCCAGCTCTAGAATTTACTCTGTGAACTTAGGCAAGTTAGTTAACCTCTTTCTGCCTCAATTCCCTGACCTATAAAACGGGGTCATTGTGAAAATTAAGATATTATAACTTAATACAATAGCTATACCTTTATTTTATTTCTTATTTTATTATTTTAGACTACCGTTTTATTTTATAGTTATCCTAATAAGTGTTTTTTTTTTTTTTAAAGTACAGATGCTGCCTATCCTTATGCAAAAGAAAAAGCTTTGGGGTGCTGAGGCTACAATCAGTCCCCATGGAGACCAGAAAGAACCACCATATTTCATTAAAGCAAAGATGTGCCATTACTTATGTACCATTAAAGAGAAAGAAAAAATACAGATTATAAATCTGTCACATTATCTCAATTAAAAGATGGATTCCAAGTTCAAAGATGCTAAAATTTAAGGGGACAGAGTTGCATCTTAGAATGAATGAGATGTGATAAGTTTTATATGTGCCTTTGTGGCTGTCATGCACCATGCTAACATTTTACATATGTTATTCTGCTGAAGATAACATTATTATACCCATTTCACAGGTGAGATATTATTATTATACCCATTTCACAGCTGAGAAAATGGAAGTTCTATAAGACAAAACTTTTACAGAATAGAATTAGGATAGCACTATTATACCCATTTTACAGTTAAGAAAATGTAGTTCTTTTTGCTTCTGCATTTTTTCTTTTTTTAATTTTACTTTAACATCCAAGATACATGCACAGAAGTTGTAGGTTTGTTACACAGGTATACGTGTGCCATGACGGTTTGCTGCACCTATTAACCTGTCCTCTAGGTTCCCTCCTGTCACCCTACACACCCCAATAGGCCCTGGTGTGTGTTATTCCCCTCCCTGTGTCCATGTGTTCTCATTGTTCAACTCCCACTTATGAATGAGAACATGCAGTGTTTGGTTTTCTGTTCCTGTGTTAGTTTGCTGAGGATAATGGCTTCCAGCTTCATCCATGTCCCCGAAAAGGACATTATCTCATTATTTTTTATGGCTGCATAGTATTCCATGGTGTATATGTACTACATTTTCTTTATACAGCCTGTCATTGATGGACATTTGAGTTGGTTCCATGAATTTGCTATTGTAAATAGTGTTGCAATAAGCAGAAATGTGCATGTGTCTTTATAATAGAATGACTTACATTTCTTTGGGTATATACCCATTGATGGGATTGCTGGGTCAAATGATATTTCTGGTTCATATTCTTAAGGAATCGCCATACGGTCTTCCACAATGATTAAACTAATTTACATTCTCACGAACAGCGTAAAAGCATTCCTATTTCTCCACAGTCTTACCAGCATCTATTGTTTCTTGACTTTTTATTAATTGCCATTCTGACTGATGTGAGATGGTATCTCATTGTGGTTTTGATTTGCATTTCTCTAATGATCAGTGATGTTGAGCTTTTTTTCATATGTTTGTTGGCTGCATAAATGTCTTCTTTTGAGAAGTGTTTGTTCATATTCGTTGCCCATTTTTTGATGGGGTTGATTTTTTTTCTTGTAAATATGTTTAAGTTTCTTTTAAATTCTGGATATTAGACCTTTGTCGGGTAGATTGCAAACATTTTCTCCCATTCTGTAGGTTACCAGTTCACTCTGATGATGGTTAATTTTGCTGTGCAGAAGTTCTTTAGTTTAATTAGATTCCATTTATGAATTTTGACTTTTGTTGCAATTGCTCTTGACGATTTCATTATGAGTCTTTGCCTATGCCTATGTCCTGAATGGTATTGCCTAGGTTTTCTTCTGTGCTTGTTATGGTATTGGGTTTTACATTTAAGTTTTTAATCCATCTTGAGTTAATTTTTGTATAAGGTATAAGGAAAGGAACCAGTTTCAGTTTTCTGAATACGGCTTGCCAGTTTTCCCAACACCATTTATTGACTAGGAGACCTTTTCCCCATTGTTTGTTTTTGTCAGGCTTGTTAAAGATCCGATGGTTGTAGATGTGTGGTGTTATTTCTGAGGTCTCTGTTCTGTTCTATTGGTCTATATGTTTGTTTTGGTACCAGTATCATGCTGTTTTGGTTACTGCAGCCTTGTAGTATAGTTTGAAGTCAGGTAGCATGATGCCTCCAGCTTTGTTCTTTTTGCTTAGGATTATCTTGGCTATATGGGGTCTTCTTTGATTTCATATGAAATTTAAAGTAGTTTTTTCTAATTCTGTGAAAAATGTCAATGGTACTTTGATGGGAATCGCATTGAATTTATAAATTACTTTGGGCAATATGGCCATCTTCACAATACTGGTTCTTCCTATCCATAAGGATGGAATGTTTTTCCATTTGTTTGTCTCCTGCTTTATTTCCTTGAGCAGTGGTTTGTAGTTTTCCTTGAAGAGGTCCTTCACATCCCTTGTTAGTTGTATTCCTAGGTATTTTATTCTCTTCATAGCAAGTGTGAATGGGAGTTCATTCATGATTTGTCTCTCTGCTTGTTTACTGTTGGTGGAGAGGAATGCTTGTGATTTTTGCACACTGATTTTCTATCCTGAGATTTTGCTGAAGTTGCTTATCAGCTTAAGGAGTTTTGGGGCTGAGATGATGGGGTTTTCTAAATATAGAATCATGTCATCTGCAAACAGGGACAATTTGACTTCCTCTCTTCCTATTTGAGTACACTTTATTTTTTCTCTTGCCTGATTGTCCTGGCCAGAACTCCCAGTACTTTGTTGAAGAAGAGTGTTGAGAGAGCACATCTTTGTCTTGTGCTGGTTTTCAAAGGGAATGCTTTCAGCTTTTGCCCATTCATTATGATATTGGCTGTGGTTTTGTCATAAATAGCTCTTATTATTTGAGAAATGTTCTATCAATACCTAGTTCATTGAGAGTTTTTAACATGAAGGGATGTTGAATTTTATCAAGGGCTTCTCTGCATCCAATGAGATGATCATGTGGTTTTTGTCTTTGGTTCTGTTTATGTGCTGGATTATGTTTACTAATTTGCATATGTTGAACCAACCTTGCATCCCAGAGTTGAAGCCAAATTGATCATGGTGGATAAGTTTTTTGATGTGCTACTGTATTCAGTTTGCCAGTATTTTAATGAGAATTTTCACATCAATGTTCATCAGGGATACTGGCCTGAAGTTTTCTTTTTTTGTTTTGTTTCTACAAGATTTTGGAATCAGGTGGTGCTGGCTTTTTAAAATGAGTTAGAGAGGAATCCGTCCTTTTCAATTGTTTAGAATAGTGTAAGAAGGAATAGTACCAGCTCCTTTTTATACCTCTGGTAGAATCTGGTTGCGAATCCATCTGGTCCTGGGCTAGCCTCGGTTGGTAGGCTATTAATTGCTGCCTCAATTTCAGAACTTGTTATTGGTCTATTTAGGGATTTGACTTCTTCCTGGTTTATTCTTGGGAGGGTGTGTATGTCCAGGAGTTTATCCATTTCTTCTAGATTTTTTAGTTTATTTCCATAGAGGTATTTATAGTACTCTCTGATGGTGCTTTGTATTTCTGTGGGGTCAGTTGTAACACCCCTTTTATCATTTTTTATTGTGTCTACTTGATTCTTCTCTTTTTTCATCTTTATTTGTCTAGCTAACCATCTATCTATTTTGTTATTTTTTTCAAAAAACCAGCTCCTGGATTCACTGATGTTTTGGAGAGTTTTTCATGTCTCTATCTTCTTCAGTTCTGCTTTGATCTTAGTTGTTTTTTTTGTCTTCTGCTGACTTTTGGATTAGTTTACCCTTGCTTCTCTGGCTTTTAATTGTCATGCTAGAGTATCGATTTGAGGTCTTTCTAGCTTTCTGATGTGGGCTTTTAGTGCTTTAAATTTTTCTCTTTACACTGCTCTTTACACTGCTTTAGCTGTGTGTCAGAAATTCTGGCATGTTGTCTCTTTGTTCTCATGGGTTTCAAAGAACTTCTTGATTTCTGCCTTAATTTCATTATTTACCAGGAGTCTTTCAGGAGCAGGTTGCTTAATTTCCATGTAATTGTGTGGTTTTGAGTGAGTTTCTTAATCTTGAGTTCTAATTTGATAGCACTGTGGTCTGAGAGACTGTTCGTTAGGATTTCAGTTCCTTTGCATTTACTGAGAAGTGTTTTACTTCCAATGATGTGGCCAATTTTAGAATAAGTGCCACATGGCACTAAAAAGAGTGTATATTCTGTTGATTTGGGGTGGAGTGTTCTCTAGATGTCTATTAGGTCCACTGGATCCAGAGCTGAGTTCAAGTCCTGAATATCCTTGTTAATTTTGTCTCATTGATCTAATATTGACAGTGGGGTGTTAAAGTCTCCCAGTATCATTCTGTGGGAGTCTAAGTCTCTTTGTACATCTCTAAGAACTTGTTTTATGAATCTGGGTCCTCCTGTATTGGGTGCATATATATTTAAGACAGTTAGCTCTTCTTGTTGAATTGATCCCTTTATCATTATATAATGACTTTCTTTGTCTTTTTAAATCTTTGTTGGTTTAAAGTCTGTTTTGTCAGAAACTAGGATTGCAGCTTCTGCTTTTCTTTTTCTTTCCATTTGCTTGGTAAATTTTCCTCCATCCCTTTATTTTGCGCCTCTCTGTATCTTTGCATGTGAGATTGGTCTCCTGAATATAGCACACCGATGGGTCTTGAGTCTTTACCCAATTTGCCAGTACGTGTCTTTTAACTGGGAACTTTAGCCCATTTACATTTAAGATTAGTATTGTTGTGTGTGAATTTGATCCTGTCATCATGACACTATCTGGTTATTTTGCACATTAGTTGATGCAGTTTCTTCACAGTGTCATTGGTCTTTATATTTGGGTGTGCTTTTACAGTGGCTGGTACCAGATTTTCCTTTCCATATTTAGTGCTTCCTTCAGGAGCTCTTGCAAGGCAGGCCTGGTAGGGATGAAATCCCTCAGTATTTGCTTGTCTGGAAAGAATTTTATTTCTCCTTTGCTTATGAAGCTTAGTTTGGCTGGATATGAAAATCTGCGTTGTAAATTCTTTTCTTTAAGAGTGTTGAATATGGCCCCTACTCTCATCTGGCTTGTAGGGTTTCTGCTGAGAGGTTCACTGTTAGGCAACCTGGCCTTTCTTTCTGGCTGCCTTTCACATTTTTTTCTTCTTTCGACTTTGGGGAATCTGATGATTATATGTCTTGGGGTTGATTTTCTTGTGGTGTTCCCTGTATTTCCTGAATTTGCATGTTGGCCTGTCTGGTTAGGCTGGGGAAGTTCTCTTGGATAATATCCTGAAGTGTGTTTTCCAGCTTGTTTCCATTCTCCCCATCTCCTTCAGGTACTCCAATCAATAGTAGGTTCACTCTTGTAACATAGTCCCATATTTCTCGGAGACATTGTTCACTCGTTTTCATTCTTTCTTCTCTATTTTTTTTCCTGCATGCCTTATTTCAGCAAGGTGCTCTTCAAGCTCTGATATCCTTTCTTTCACTTGGTCAATTCAGCTATTGATACTTGTGTACGCTTCATGAAGTTCTATTGCTTTGTTTTTCAGCTTCATCAGGTCATTTATGTTCCTCTCTAAACTGATTATTCTACTTAGCAGCTCCTCTAACTTTTTATCAAGGTTCTTAGGCTTCTTTTCATTGGGTTAGAACATGCTCCTTTAGCTCAACAGAGTTCTTTATTACCTATCTTCTGAAGCCTACTTCTGTCCGTTTCTCCAGCTTATCCTCCGTCCAGTTCTGTGCCCTTGCTGGAGAGACACTGCAATTATTTGGAGGAGAAGAGGCACTCTGCTCTTTTGGGTTTTCGATGTTTTTTCATTAGTTCTTTCTCATCTTCATGAGTTTGTCTAGTTTCAATTGTGAGGCTACTGACCCTTGGATGGGGTTTTTGTTGGGACTTTTTTTGTTGTCAATGATGCTGTTGTTGTTTCTTTCTGTTTATTTTTATTTAAATGGTCAGGTTCCTCTTCTGTAGGACTGGTGTGGTTTGCTGGGGGTTGAATTCAGACTCCATTCATCTGGTTTACTCCCATGCCTGGAGATGTCACTCAAGGAGACTGGGAAGAGCAAAGATGTACACCTGCTGCTTCTTCCAGGACCTCTGACCTAGAGGGGTACCAACCTGATGCTAGTAGGATCACTCCTGTATAGGCCGTCTGACAACCCCTCTTGGAGGTTCTCACTCAGTTGGGTGGCACTGAGAACAGAACCCTTTTAACGAAGTACCTTGACTGTCCCTTGGTGGATGGGGTGTGCTTTGCTTGGGGGAAACCCACTCGTCTGGGCTGCCTGGATTCTTCAGAACTAGTAGGAGGAAAGGCCAAATCTGCTGCTCTGCATAGACTATGGTCACCCCACCCCCTAGAGGCTCAGGCCCAGGGAGCTCATGGTTTTGTCCCTGAGCCTCTGCCTGGAATTGTTGCAGTTTTTGCAGGGAAGCCCCACCCAATGAGGAAGAATGGGTCAGGGCCAGGCCGAAGAGGCACTCTGGCCACAGTCTGGCACAGCCAGTGTGTTGGGCTTTTGGGGGCACCTCTTGGGACCAAGCCATCCAGCCTCCCTGACTCCTGCAGGGGAAAAGTGCAGCCCGGGGCTATAGAGATGAATTCTGCCCTTCCCCAGCCCAGGGAGCTTAGCACCTTATGCAGTTATGAGTCCCAGTGCTGGCTGCCGCTTCTCCCTCAAGGAGTTCAAAAGGCTTAGAGAGCAGTCAGCTACAGCTGTGGTGCTGGTCACCCCTCCTCCCAGGAACTAGGCAGGCTTAAGCAGATTCTAGCTGAGAGGCTGTTGAAAATCTGCACAGCTCCAGGATTAGCACCCTAGGCCCCAGTGGCATGGGTTCATGAGTGGGATCTTTGGATCCATGGGTTGCTTAGTTCCGTGGAATAAGCATGGTTTCCCTGGCTGGGTAGCATGCTTACTCACCGCCTCCCTTGGCTGGGGATGGGTGCTCCCCTGCCCTGTGTGGCTCTCAGGTGGGCCACAGCACCACACTGCTCTTCCTCCCTCTGTGTGGATCACTCCATTGCCTATAGTCAGTTCTGCTGAGAGAAACTGGATAACTTAGTTGCCGGTTCAGGATTCGCACTCTAATCGTGATTCTTTTCGATGGGAGCCTCTGATCGCCTCTACTTCTATTTCCCCATCTTGGCCCCACCCTGAAAATGTAAGTTCTATTAGGTGAATTTAAGCTATTCATTCAAAAATTACAATTCAGATACAAGACATGCAGATAGATGCTGAAGATACAATGGTGAGGAAGATAAAAATCCTTGTCCTCATATAAGATACATGTTACTGAAGGAGGCCTGTAATTAGAGGAGGAAGATTTAACCTAGGCTAAAGGATCTTGTGAGGCATCTCAGAAAAGGTGTTGTTTAAGATAACATCCAGTGGATGAATAGCCATTATCTAGAAGAACATAGCAAGAGAATTTCTGCATTGAAAATTGAAAAATAAGTACTTAGTCCAAAGAAGGAAAGAAAAGTGGAGCTATGATTTAAACCCAGGTCTGACAGACTCCAAATCATGAGCATGCTCACTTATCACCTGCAGAGGCAAATCAGGCTGTCTACCTCTGTAACTTCTTGCCAGACCCCTGACGAATATTTTTATACAAATTAAGTCAATTCCCAATTAATGTCAAAACTGCCCTTAAAGGTAAAATATTCGGACAAAAGGTGCTAAATCTAAGAGCTATATCAGTGTTTTTTTGTTTGTTTGATTTTTGTCACCACCACCTCCCACCACCACCTATTCTGAGTCTTGATTTGCTGCCAAGCTATTCAAGGACTCCTGACGGGCAATGTTCAAAGCAATCAGACCAACTTACTGGCCAAGAGATAACCCAGAAATGGGCACCCGTTTGGTTTATATGTATTATATCCCCACAGCACTCACTAGAGTCTCCTTGATCCGCACACAAAACCCTAAAGGAGGTAGCAATTTGAGATGATCCAAAAGCTACTGAGAAAACATAGAATAGATGGACTAAGTCTGCTCCCTAAGGAGCTCTTCTTCCAGAAGATTGGGTCTTCACCTTAGAAAGTAAGAAGGAAGAGCGACATAGGAGTTCTTACAAAACTAAGCCTGCATTTGAAACATCAGTTATGCCTTTGCTATGACACACAAATTGAAAAAATAAACTTATATTTGCCTAATTAGAAGACCAAGAGCATCAAAGACAATATATGTGGTCATGTTCACACATGCATCAGCAGTGCTTTTGTATTTAGCATAAAAAAGTGAAATGTTGGCATTCATAACTTGATAACCTTTTAAATGCCTTTCCCACATATCCTCTATTCCTGTCCACCTTTCCTCCTTCTCCATTGAATTTGCTGTTTTCTACACAGGTGCATTACAAAAGATGCCAGGCATAAGCCAACAGATGTTGCCGAAAAAAAAGCAAGAAGCAAAAATAAAAGCTTTCCAGTTCTTAAAAACATAAAGACACAACTTCTTAAGAGGCTAGGGTCATGTGCATCAGACTACACATTTATATTTATTTGAATTTGTTTTTATGCCATCTCTCAATAGTGGATAAGTTTGTTGCTTTCATCAACAATGAAGGCAACATTAACATGTTTCAACAGATGTATCAATGGAAGTGGCACCTGTGATAGCAGAGAAAGTTCCATGCATCTGCAGTATGATCAGTCTGAGTAAGCAAGCACACTGCATGGTTGAGCCTATGTATGATGGGTAGGTTGAAGAGAGAGGGGAAGGGGGCTGAGCAGGCTATGAGCTCAAAGACTTTCAAGAATATAGACTAAAGAAACAAGAGAGAATATAGACTAATAGGGAGCTGGAATGACTTGTATTATCCATTTAAGACAGAGATAAATTAGACTTGTCCTATGTCTGTCTGATTTTCCCACTTCAATTTAGTATACATGAGATCTTTTATGACCCTGTTTATATAACATTGTGCATTGTAATGGCTGAAAATTTATTGAAATGTATATTTTTTTTTTTTTTTTTTTGAGACGGAGTCTCACTGTCCACCAGGCTGGAGTGCAGTGGCGCGATCTCGGCTCACTGCAAGCTCTGCCTCCTGGGTTCATGCCATTCTCCTGCCTCAGCCTACCTAGTAGCTGGGACTACAGGCGCCTGCCACCGCGCCCGGCTTTTTGTTGTTGTTGTTGTTTTTGTTTTTTTTGTTTTTAGTAGAGACGGGGTTTCACCGTGGTCTCCATCTCCAGACCTTGTGATCCGCCCGCCTCGGCCTCCCAAAGTGCTGGGATTACAGGCGTGAGCCACTGCGCCCGGCTGAAATGCATTTTTGAAGCATTGTTTCAGTTACTCTGAAATTTCTATAAGGTAAATTAGGCAATATCTTACATTCTCTCTGACCAGCTGTCCTGCCACAGGAATGGCCAATGGTCAGCATTCTCTGATTATTTCTATACTGGACAATTAGGTTCCCACCTTTTTTTCCCCCACTTCTATCAATGTTTCACTATCCCATACACATGGAATTCATTGCTTAATGCATCTCAATACATTTATGTGTGTGTGTGATTTTAGTCCAGGTAAAATTATGCACATTTACTATTATTTTTTCCAGAGAGTACAAAATACTAAGATTTTGAGGGGTAGAAAAAGCAAATAAATACCTGTGTAAGAATATAGTGACTAACTGCTCTATGTTAAAACCTACATATAGAAAAAATAAAAAATAAAAAATAATTACAGATGGAATGTAAAAGTCAGTGGACTCCCAGTAGCTGACTCAACCAACACAGCAAGTTCTACTGCCCCAGATGGAAATACATCTCTCCCCATACCACCAAATAAGTCACTACAAATAGTCCCCACTTACCCACAAGAGATACGTTCCAAGATTTCCATTGGATACCAGAAACTGTGGATAGTATCAAACCCTATATACACTACGTTTTTTCTTATACATAAATACCTATGATAAAGTTTAACTTATAAATGAAGCACTGTGAATGAGTAACAATAGCTAACTATAAAACAATAAATATATCAATATACTGTAATAAATGTTATGTGAGAACATAACAATATTATGGTCTCTCTAAAAACAATATCATTATACTATACTCACCCTTCTGGTGATGATGTAAGACAATAAAATGCCTATATGGTAAGATGAAGTGAGGTGACTGATGTAGTTATTGTGATGTAAGTGGGAAAATTCCAGAAAGAGCAATTCATAAGTTTTAAATGGGGCATCATTGAGAGTAGCATGATGAAATCTCATGCCATCCTTCTCTATTCCGCCTAGATTGTCATTAGTTACTTAGTAGCTGCCATCTCAGTTATCAAGTGGACTGTCTCGGTTTTGCAGTGCTTATGTTCAGGTAACCCTTATTTTAGTTAATAACGGCCCCAAAGAGCAAGAACTACTGTAATTGAATTTCTGCCAACTAGACTTCATTCCAAGCACCTGTTAAACAAAGACATTTGTATTATTTTCATTAGTTCAATATATTTTCTTCCTTGGTTGCAAAGGGAAATAATTTGTTTGTTTGTGTATAAGCTTAGAGCTAAAGGTTTCTTTTCCTCTCTTCTCCCTTTGGAATAACTAAAGTTGAATGGAAACATAAATGAGGTAGAACTGCTTGCTTTGAACACTTAGATAATATGAAGAGGTCATGGAATTTTTCTATTCCTGCTTATTCCAGTTCACCAAGATAGGAAATCTTGTGGATGGAAAAAAAGAAAAAAAAGCAAAAGAGTTATTTTGACTGCAAGGTATCCTGTGTTTTATATTTTAAGGAGCTGAGCTGGGCAGAATACAGTTTCATTCTACAAGAAGAAAATGACAAGTGACTTTTACTGTGTGTCATCTAAAAAATATAGCTAGATATAGTTCAGTGTGGGGATTTCAAATAGGTTTCATCTCAAGTGCTAACTTTGATCAGTTATAGATATCTGCCAGGGACATGGGACCAGGAGTGGCAGCAGATATGTACATATTTGCCATCCTTTGATAAGAATAATGAATTGGTAGTTCAGCGGATCTGTGTTCAAGTTCAAATTTGATTATTTTATTGTGTTGTAACTCAACACAATAAAATGCCTTTGAGAGAGACAGAGAAATATGGAAGAAGAACAAAAAAGAGAGAAAAGGGGAATAAATAATGAAAGGAGAAAGAAAAAAGCTGAGAAAAAGAAACCATACTCAGAAAATAATTTGTGAAATGGTGGTAAAGAAGCACTGGATATTGCATCTTACACTTAATAAATATATGCTAGAATAAAAACTTTCATACACAGATTGTGAGGGCTTTGATGTTGAATGACACGGTTGAGTTGGCAGAGTGGTTTTCTATCATCAGTCTCATCTAGTTCTGATAGGAAGACTGTGGAGAAAGAGGTCCTACTGGTAGCATGGCAGAGTGAAACAGAACGAAGGAGGCAGTCATAGTGGTCTGCATTTTAATTCTGCCTTTCCACTTAGTTTTCTCATTTTTAAATACAATTAATATAATAAAGGGCAATGTGGAATTGCCACTCCTTTTATCAGGGCTGGTCTTGTGACTGTCCCTAAGCAACAGAAAGCAGAAGTAATATTTATGTGTCTAGAGCCCTACTCTCTATAATGTCTTACAGCTTCCATCTTCACTGTCTTGAAAGCCTGAGGCCATTATGAGTGAAGAAGATCAGTCTACCCTACAGAAGATTGACAAGCCACAGTAAGAAAAATGGAGTGCCTCAGTCAGCCTCAACTTCCAGATATCTGACTGAGGCTCCCGTGGAAACTCCAGCCCAAGTGGAGCCATCAGATGACAGCAGCCACATGAGCGATGCCAGGTGAGCCTGGGAGAAGAATCACCCTGACTATCAATCCACAGAATTATGAGAAATAATAAACTTATTATTTTATGCCACTAAATTTTATAGTATTTTGTTACACCATAATAGACAACTAATACAAGGACAAGGCTCACATTGTAGGATTATAACAAGGACTAAATAATATAATGTATTATGTAAAGAATTCAGTAAAGTATGGATACTGTTACCACAGTTAATGATATTATTCATGCCTTGGTCACAGGGCTTTTAATTGTGAGGTAATGTAGTAAAAAATTTAAAAGCAAGGGTAAAAACTTTGAAGTCACTGTACCTGGCCTCACCACTCAGAGTGAGACCTCTGATGATCTGTAAAAAAGGGGCAGTAATTATACTCACCTGGTAAGGTTATTATGTGGATTGGAGATAAGGCACGCACATCAGTTAGCATAGTGCCTGGAACATAGTAAGCACTTAATAAAGTGGTACTTCAATATTTTAGTGGTTTTCCATTATAAAATATCAAAGTTTTAATTCCTTTTATGGCAGGTGTTATTATTGAGTAGAGATTTTCTGAGCCCTGAGGCCAGCCCAGTGCTTCATCCCAGTCAAGGACATAGACAAGACAAAGAGCGTATGAGGTCTTGCAGTGAAGAAATTGACAACACATACAGGTGAATTTACGGCATCATATACAGGGTCAGTTACCACCAGATGGCTCAAAAGACAGGCATGGGCAGATGGGATTTTCTAGAGATCAGTCATGACTAGGTAGTTGTGGTTTAAATGAGTAAAAAGCAATAGATAAAGCAATGCGTTTAAACTAAGAAAAGGAGTTGCATCACTCAATGAGTTACAAAGTCTATCTGAGGTAAAACAAAGACTGTTGACTCTATGCCTTCCTCTCAAGCACAATTCCAGGCATGTGCTGCTAAGAGTTAGTCACTGTTGGGTACTTTCTCAGTCCAGGTTGTCCAAAAAGCAGATGACAAGATGGGAATAAATTTGCAAGGATGTTATTAGGGAAATACTTGTGTGAGAGAAAACAGGAAAGAATACAGACAATATTGGAGAGCCATCAAACCATGGTGCGAATCAGACCTCGAGAAATGGAGAAAGAGAAGGTTCTGTAAAAGTGTTTTAGACAATCATGGCCTCCGGGGAAGTTTTGATAAAGTCTTTCAGAGAGTTCTTGAGTCAAAGGTGTCCATCAGAGAAGTCCCATGTCTCCCAAGGATGGCTCTACCACAGGATCCCTCCCAAGCTCAGTTGTTGGCTGGAAGCACCCATAGAAAGTATGGCCTCAGTACATATGTGGCCTCAGTACATATGTGGCAATAGACTTCAGAGCAAGGTACTTGGGGCACAGGTGCTACATCCACCAGGAACTCATTAATATTCTGGCAAAATTACCAGTGTGTTTTAGTTGTAAACATAAGGATGATATACAAGTGATAAAGCTACTCTGTGACCTGTTCTTAGTCTCATTAAAGGCAAGAAAGTTTCAGAGACTTTATGTGGTTGGTCTCTGTTCTGAGACACTGGTTTTACTACTTTTGCAAAAAGACATGCAAAAAGCAACACGTCTTTTTGCATAATTGATAGACAAAGATCTGCCCAGCATTGGTTGAATAGAGTGTGAAAATGGTATCAGTAAAACTGAAATAGATCCTCTGACATCTCTGCTAACAAGAATAACTGTTTCTCCACAGAGAGACCTGAAAAGAGGCTGAATAGATATCTGAAATCAAAGAATCTTTATCATCATTCATATTTCAAAGAATGTTATTTCATTATGATATGTATGAAGATTTAGATCTCCAAAAGCAATCATAGAGTTACCAAGTTCCCTAAATGAAATTATGTAATATATTAATATTTACAACACAAACCCATTTGCAATTTCACCAAGCAAGTATATTCACCTCTCTTTCTCTTTTTTTAAATACTTCCCTTTCAGTTCAAGTGAAATGTTTCGCAATAGCCAGATAAAAGCTGTTGAAAACACACATGACAATTTCTAGAGTACGCTATCCTGATATTTCTAAGCTCAATATTTTGTTCCTGTAAGTATTTATCAAGAACTTATGTGTTCAGGCCCTTCCTTTAGTTACAAGGGGAAATAAAGAAGATGAAGCCAGAGTTAATATCCTCAGGAAATTTCCAATACCAGTGAGACTCCTTGAGGTCAAAAATAAATAAATAAAAATCTGTTAATCTCTAGAACTGTCACATGCTATTGTACAGGTTGTCTGCTGTCCAAAGTTCTCCAGCCAAGGAAATGAGTGGAGTTCTGAAATCATCCATCCCTTGCTCATCAAAGTATGCAACCTGACATGAAACTATGTCTTCCCAGAGAAAAGGATTCATTTTTCTAAATAGCACAAAGGTTGATGGGTGTGGTGGCTCACGCCTGTAATCCCAGCACTCTGGGAGGCCAAGGCAGGCAGATCACGAGGTCAGGAGTTCAAGACCAGCCTGACCAACATGGTGAAACCCCGTTTCTACTAAAAATACAAAAATTAGCCAGGCCTGGTGGTGCATACCTGTAATCCCAGCAAATCAGGACGCTGAGGCAGGAGAATCTCTTGAACTCGGGAGGCAGAGGTTGCAGTGAGCCGAGATGGCACCACTGCACCCCATCCTGGGTAAAAGAGCAAGATTCCATCTCAAAAATAAATAAATAAAATAAATTAAAATAAATAGTACAAATATGCCACATGACTAATAGTACCCTGAAAATAGCTCTGAATCCTAAGTGTACTCAGTCTGTAGCACCTAGTTGAAACTGAAGTTCAATGAAGCAATAATGCATCAAAAAATGCAAACTATATACCATTCTTCACATGCAAAGTACAGAAAATAGTTTGTCTTAGAGATCAGAATATGAATAGATTGCCATAGGCTATATCATCCTTGGAAGACTGTGTAACAGAATCAATTCTCAAATATACACATGGATGATTCACAATAAAGATAATTGAGAAGGTCAGAGCAAACAATCTTGTGGTCTTTGAATGGCAATTGGATGATTTCTGGGACTCAGCAAAATTACTGTTGTAGTGTATTTTGCTCATGCTGGTATTCAAGAAGGTCTGTATTGCCCTAATACTCATTGACTGGTAGCCAGAAAGGCAAACCCTAGATTAGGAAGATGAAGCTTATCTGGGAAAAAATGCTGGTGGAAAATCAATCTACCAAAGGGATAAACCACCAACTAATAATCACATCTAATAAAATAGCAAAGAAAAATACGTTTGCCAGAACTCCAGAAGCAGGCTGACTGGCTAAGTGGAACTGCTCTCCAAAAGAGAAGCAGGTACAGCTGGAGACTGAATGCAGTAGCTCTCGTAGGTGAACAGATATAAGACAGCAAAGCCTGCAGAGTGACAATGGTAGATATGGCAAAAGCAATATCCTCATGCTGGGAAATCCTAACCAAGGAGTCAGAAATGGAACCAAATACAGTGTAAGTGGTTGGTCATCACCTGACCATGTTCACTGTTTCTGTACAATCTAGAAGGAAGTAAACTTGAGGGACCTTGTAGGACATGGATAAAAACTTTGGCTTTTCTTGAGGATGAGATTGGAAGCCATCAGGAGAGTGCTACAAACTGGACTCAAAATATTAAAAAGTCCTCTGGCTGCTCCATTAACATTTGACTAATAGGGCAAGAAGAGGTATGTTATTTAAAGGCTGCTTCAATAATCCAGATGAGAGCTGTCAGTGGCTCAGACCAGGGTAGTGACAATAGAGGTGGTCGGAAGTACCACATATGAACATAGTGTATTAGGCATAATGCCAATATAAATGGATTTATTTTCAATGAATTTACATGTAATTGTAGTTCTGAAACCACCCATCTGTATTCTTCTGCTATCATCTCTGTCTTCCCACTCCTCATAACTGAAGAGGGTTATCCTTGCCTGAAAACGTCTTACTTGAACCCTTAAAAATAATAGTCCGTTTTTAATGCTTACAAAAAGAGACAATGTAAACCAACCTTTAACAAAAAATAGATGGGAAGAGGAGTATTTTTGAAAAGTAAAGTGAAAGAAACAAATGAAAAGAAACTAACACTGCTCTGCATTATACTGTCTAAACCACTTTTGAGGGATACTTTCAGATTATATAATTTTTAAGAAGATTTATCGATTGTCAAGTTGGTTTTTATTATGTTGCATAAAATCATTCTATTCAAAATTATTTTCCAAATATCATTTTCTTATAATATATATCCATGTAAAAGCAAATAAAACTGTATCGTATTATTATAAAATGATACATTAATTACTGATATAAACAAAAAAGCAAAAATAAGTAGAAAAATTATTTTTACATAGATTATTAATTTGCTTAAATCAGTTTCTTAGTCGTATCTATTGCTAATAATGTGTTAAAGGTATTTTTCTTAAGGTCTTTTTTTGATATGCCCTTATTATTTTCAATTTTTTAAATAAAATTATATGCTCACCTTCAGTATTCCATTTTATATTTGATGTATTTAAAATTATTTACACCTTCCATTGACTCTTCTCTGTAGACCATAACATTTTTAGGGAGAAAATCTCTCTCTACAAAAGTTGAGGTATCTACTAAGCACAGCAAGTTTTAGTAAATGGATATAATTCTCATTCTCATGTTTTCATCCTATTCATGCATAAATACTTCAGAACAAATATTTTTATGGGTACTGCACTTTTGCTTTCATTGATACTTTTCTTCAATGAATAATTATCAAATATTTCTGATTATTTCTGATTATGTTTATCCTCTAATTATGATTATTCAGTACACTTTGTCAACTTTAGATATTGTAGCTTTATAGACCTTTGCAATTTCCTGTCATCCTAGCAGAGAAGCTAAGTTTTTCCAATTAATGAAACAAGTTACCAAAGTATTCTTGCCAGTGTCAACATATTCAAAAGTGTAATTACCAAATTTCTCAACGAAATCTGTTACACCAGTGGTTCTCAAATTTTGATGTGAACACAAATGCCCCAGAAATCCTATGAAAATGAAGATTCTGATTCAGTAGGTGTGAAGTGGAAAAAAGTCTGCATTTCTACCAAGTTCCCAGGTGATGCTAATGTTAGCCGGGACCACATTTTACACAGCTAAGTTACAATGTCGGCTTTTGCTCTTGTATTTACACAGTTATTCTTTTCCTTTTTGAAAGAATAATTTTAGTGCCTTCTCATTTGCTTGCTAAGTACTTCCAAAGCTGCAGATTTTTTTAAATTGATGTGTTAAATATTTTTATTATTTTCAACTAATTTTGAAGAAAATGCAACCAAAACCTAAGACTTACTTTAAAAATTTTTACTCCCATTACCATCATAAGGCATTTAGTTTGTTTTAAAGAGTAGCTCATCCTAAATTCAAAGATTTCAAAACTCTGATGCTGGCTAAGAGAGGTAAGCATGTATTGCCAATGTGCCAAAATGCCGGAGCAGTTTTTAAAAAGTAATACTATCTTCGCAAAACAAAGTTGCAGTTTTTACTCTAAGGAAATTTATATGACAACATTTAGTATTTTTATATCTACAGCTTCCATTTTTACTGGTAGATAGCATAGATTTAGATGTAATTATAAATTATGTATGAACTATATGAAAATCCAAGTACGTTTCTGCTCCATGGCGTATTAATTTAATAAGAACGTTATTTTCATGAATACGCTGTACTCTACTAAAATCTGTGCTCATATTTTTTCCAAAAACAAATATTTTCTATTAAATGTTAATATATTTAATTAAAATTATAACAATAGCATTCACAATACTGTCAAATGTTGTAACTTTGACAGAATGATTGTGATTCCATTAATTGAGATTTCAAAGGATCAACTATTACTAAACTTAATTCTTTTTTTTTTTTTCTTTCTTTGAGACAGAGTCTTGCTCTGTCACCCAGGCTGGAGTGCAGTGGTGCGATCTTGGCTCACTGCATGCTCCACCTCCCGGGTTCATGCCATTCTCCTGCCTCAGCCTCCGGAGTAACTGGGACTACAGGCGCCCGCCACCATGCCCAGCTAATTTTTTGTATTTTTAGTAAAGATGGGGTTTCATCGTGTTAGCCAGGATGGTCTCAATCTCCCGACCTCGTGATTAATTCATTTTTAACTTGAAGCATTGGCTGATATTGAGAAAAATAAAGTGGCATCATTTCAATCTTTGCAAAGTATTTCTGCTGATGAAGTAATCATATTAACAGTTATTTCTTTACTTTTAGTATGTTCACAGGGAAAGTTGGAATCAATAATGAAATAATGTAATGCAGTCATCTGATCTAGATAAAAAGTCATGTTTCACAGAATGAGATATAAGTGCAGTTTCTGCAGCTGTATGTGTTAACATTATTGTGACTAGGATAGGATAGTTTTCTTAAAAGCAACCATTAACATTTGAAGTAGATCCTGATGCTTTCTTACTATGTTTATGACTCTGGTTTATCAAAATAATCCCTCGTGTTAGTCTGTTTACATACTGCTACAAAGAACTGCCAACTGGGTAATTTACAAAGGAAAGAGGTTTAATCGACTCGCCGTTCAGCATGAGGTTTAGTTGACTCACAGTTCAGCATGGCTGGAGAAGCCTCAGGAAACTTACAATCATGGCTGAAGGTGAAGGGGAAAGGGAAGCAAGGCACCTTCTTCACAGGGTGGCAGGAAGGAGAATGAACACAGGAGCAGCTACCAAACACTTATACAACCATCAGAACTGGTGAGAACTCATTCACTATCACAAGAGCAGCGTGGGGGAGAACGCCTTCATGATTCAATTACCTCCACCTGATCTGCCTCCTGACGTGGTAATTATGGGGATTGTGGGGATTACAGTTCAAGAGATTTTGTGTGGAGCACGGCCAAACCATATCATCCCCTTAATGGATAATAATTGTCAACAAATATCTTACTCGAGCTTCACATTCACTAAGTTTTTAAGAAATAAAAATTCATATTTAGTTTCTTATTAAATATACATTATTCTTTTTGCTTTAACTCATTGCTGCCAAGAATTCATTGAAAACAATTTTTAAAAGCATAAATAGTAAAATAAATAAATTGCTCTAGAGTTACCATTAAATAGATGACAAAAAATCATTGTAGCAGCAGCATTCCAACTACTCTCTATTTCCCTACATATTGCACATATATCTAGCCTATAAGTTTGCATGTTTCCCACTGTCTGCAACCATGATCTGGTGCTTTATTTATCTAGCATCCCAAGGCAGGACCAAGGCAATTCACCAAGCGGCTAGCAGAGATAGCAACAAAATAACAGTTCTCCCATCAACACCTAAAAGTAGATGTTAGTTATCTCTAGCTTCTCCGAAAGGAGTCTACTTTATTTCACCAACAAGAACCCTTAAT
This sequence comes from Piliocolobus tephrosceles, assembly GCF_002776525.5. Lineage (NCBI taxonomy): Eukaryota > Metazoa > Chordata > Mammalia > Primates > Cercopithecidae > Piliocolobus > Piliocolobus tephrosceles. The sequence continues at coordinate 39,491,612 of NC_045449.1, read as the reverse complement.
GCTGTCAATGACAGGAAGGATTTAGGGTGTTAGTTAACTCTCATTTTCACAGGGCCAGAATAGAGAAATGTGGCATCACTAATTCATTTTTTACATTAACTACATGTTAAAGTGAAACCTCTATTCGCTGCACATGCAACTCATACTTGGCATGGCAGAAGATAGAAACAGAAATGAAATCAACCAAATGCACACTGCTTATTTCAATGCAGCTGTCAATATAACATTATGCTTAAAAAATGAAAAATCTAAGAAAAATGTTAAAGCAAACCGGGTACTACGATTACAGTCATAAACCAGAAGTGCCTCAGGCAAAGCAAGAGGTAGAATCTTTCTAATCATACTGTGAAGTACTATCCTTGCTATAAGAAAAACAATCTCTCAACTTATCAGGGCAGTTAGGAAAATGTTTCTCTTGTGCATAAAGGATGTAGATGGAAGGCAGTTATCTTTGCTTATAGGACAAATTTGGCTAGCAGACATATTTTGTTGGTTTACACAGAGTTGTTTTTGACTTGAATTACTTGCAAAAAATTAAATTGGAAGACTTCACATAGAATTGTGGCTTCTCTTGAAAAAAATGCAAGATCTGACAACTCTAAGCTTGAATTTCTACATGCTGAAAATCAGCTATAGTTTCACAGAGCCACATTATTTTATAAACTCAAAGGGCACCACTTAGCTTGTATCCTAAGTGAAATTAATACGATGGAATTGTACCTATGTTATATAAATATGCCAACCCCTTGGAATTGAGCAACTGCTAGTGCTCTGAAGTCTATGAATGATACCTTTAGAAGAAATAGGTAGTCTTCAGTTTGCTGCAATTCCTACCCTATCTAATTAATTCATTTCATTGCCTGGTCAAGTAAGCAATAGAATTTGTTGCTTTTGGTTTAGACTACAGTCTTCCTAAGAATTGTTTCTTTTTTAAAGGTAAGGATTCCTCTCTGTCTGATTTTATAGTTAGTTACTGGACAACCAGGTGCATCTTAAACTCCCACTTCTGGAAAATACTCAAAACAGAATCGCCTTACACCATCATGCATCGTTGTGTAGGTTTTGAGTGATGAAGCCATTCATACCCTATTACTCTTTGACACTTTATTCTGTGGAACCAGAGAGGCAGGAGCCACGGATTTTGTTTTGCTGGAGTCCCCAGAGCCATTATTCTAAATATTATTTTAAATCAAATAATTTAAACATTGGCTCATGTGAGTAGATCCTTGTGGATAGAACATAGCATGGATGGCCTGAAACAGACCAGACGCTGTAAGGAAATAGTGGTCCCAGAGTGAGGTGGGTGTGAGAGCAGATAGACAGAGTTAGGAACAGAAAATATTCCACAGAAACCCTCCCCACCCAAATCAACCCTTATTCCTCAAAAACTAAATGTCTTAGATGCTTTCCACTATAGGAAAAACTGCATTTCATATTTTTCCCCTTTTGTATTGTAGTTTCCCTCAGTTACTCTAATCTTTCTGTAAAGTTGGTTACACCCAATGAGGTATGCACTGTACTGTTTTAGGCAACAAAGGGAAGAGAGAGGAAAGAATAGTGTGATTTCCTGGTGCTCAAGAGGAAAGCCGAGCAGACTACTGTGCATGAGAGATCCAAGTTGTGTATCCAGCAGGGTGACACGGCAAAACACCTGATCCATGGAGCAGCAGTTTCATGAATAATTCATGACTCAAAAGAATGTAAAACTAATTCTTCTCTACTGAATGTAAGAGAGTGGGGACAGAATAGACAGTAGAAACATACATACACATGCACACATATGTGTGTGTGTATATATATATATATATATACACACATATATTATTATATATATAGAGAGAGACAGAGAGACAGACTTTGAATTTCACATAATTCCTTTTGAATGCAAGAACTGATTAAAACCTGCTGGAGTATTTATATTTTCCTTGCAAAATTTCCGGAGACTAAAAAATTGCACCTTGCATCGTCCAACACCTTCATAACTAATGAGTGACATTTTATGCTAAAGTTTTTTTTGAGACAGAGTCTCGCTCTGTCACCCAAGCTGGAGTACAGTGGCAGGATCTCAGCTCACTGTAACCTCCGCTTCCCGGGTTCAAGTGATTCTCCTGCCTCAGCTTCCCAAGTAGCTGGGACTACAGACACATACCATCACGCCTGGCTAATATTAGTATTTTTGGTAGAGACGGGGTTTCACTACATTAGCCAGGCAGGTCTCAAACTCCTGACCTCATGATCTGCCCTCCTCAGCCTCCCAAAGTGCTTGGATTATAGGTGTGAGCCACTGGGCCCAGCATAGACTAAAGTTTTGACACCATAAGCATTATAGCAGTCATTCCCATTGCCAGTTTAAATGTACACCCTTGTTTAAAAGGCTAGAATGCATCTTAGCGGATAAGGTATGTTGAATAATGTCAATACACAGCTTGTTAAAACTGACAATGGATCCTCAGAAGGTGTCAAACAGGAGCAGAATACAGCCTTTATCCTGCCCCAGGTTGCTTAAAGCTGAAGTGTGGTAAATTGGGCATGTCTAAAATGGAACTGTCATGCTTAGAAGGTCTAATATTGAATCTTTCCCTACAGATCTCAAACAGACTAATATATCTGGGCACTTGAACTTTTCTTGGGTTATAAAGCACCTGAAAAATAATACTTATTAGAGTTACTAAAAATGCCCTGTGAGACAAAGGAGCAAGTAAAATTACTACATGACAAATTATGTCCTTCTACAAATATCCATATGATTCTAGACAATTTCCTTTCACCGTTTAATTCCAAGGATGCAAGTAAGCCAAATAAGTTTCTCTTTGAAGATTACCTTCTTTCCCTGATGCTTCATGATGGCTGTCTTTTTTATACTCTTGAGAAAAAGTGTTACTCTGCTGTCACCCAGGCTGAAGTGCAGTGACATAATCATAGCTCACTGCAGCTTTGACCTCTTGAGCTTCAGTGATCCTCCCACCTCAGCCTCCTGAGTAGCTAGGAATACAGGCACACACCACCATAGCTGGCTAATTTTTTATTTTTATTTTGTAGACATAGTGTCTCAGTAGGTTGCCCAGGCTGAACTCAAACTCCTGGCTCCCTGCAATTCTCCCACCTCAGCCTCCTCAAAGGGCTGCGATTATAGGCGTGAGCCACTGTGCCTGGCCCTTATGGCTGTCTTGAGCACTGAGTTGAAAAGGCATCTGAGGCCATTTCTAAGCTAAAGCTAGAGTATCACAGTCCAGGCTGACCAAGGAGGTCTGGGTAAATGCTGTCAGCACCAAGTCCAGGTGCTGGCTGTGGCCTGAACTTCTGGATATGGCACTGACCTACGGTATCTGTCTCTGTTTGAGGTCATGTTCAGTATAGTTAATAAGTTAAAATTCAGTGGATTTGCAGGGAAAGGTTTATTACTGAACTAAATTCATCTTCCAGTCTGATATTACAGCATAGAAAAAATAACTCTAATGAAATTAGGATAGAAGAGTCAAGACTGTACATTAAAAGGAATCTAACAGTGTATCCTGAGTAAGGGAGATATAAAAACGGTAAAATAAAACATCAAATCAAAAAAGACAGCAGGTAATGAATTTGAAGCAAATGATTGATTACAGTGGTTGAGGAAATAGCAAGAGAGTTCAAGGGCCAGAATCTGGAGAAAGTCTATGAGATAAGAATATACAGAGGAAAAGAGTCCTTTTTCTATGCCTAAAGTTGAAGTTGCAAATGCAGAGAAAGCCATTCAAGGTGAAAGATCAAGGTGGACTCTCCAAATATTGCTAATAAAAGATAACTGAAATGGATTTGACTGACAATTGCAGAGAAGTGTCTGGTACCCAGTGTGCCAAATATTATGTAAAAAGGAGGCTGGGTGTGGTGGCTCATGCCTGTAATCCCAGCACTTTGGGAAGCCAAGGCAGGTGGATCACTTGAGCTCAGGGGTTTGAGACTAGCCTGGCCAACATGGTGAAACCCCATCTCCACTAAAAGTACAAAAATTAGCTGGGCGTGGTGGTGGGCACCTGCAGTCCCAACTACTCAGGAGGCTGAGGCAGGATAATCGCTTGAACCTGGGAGGTGGAGGTTGCAGTGAGCCAAGATCGCACCACTGCCCTCCAGCCTGGGTGACAGAGTGAGACTCTGTCTCAAAAAAAAAGGAAAAATAAAAGTGTAAGTATGCTACATACAACAAAATAAGAACTTATATGATTTACAAGACATTAAATAAAATAGGTTAACTACAGATAAATATGCGCTGCCATATATTTTCTTCTTTATCCAACCTTAAACATGTCTACAACAGGAGTTCTTAAAGGTAATGAGTTGAAAACAATGTACTGAATAATGCCCACCTATCCCCTCCCCTCACCCCCTGGAAATAGATTCTGTCTTAGAGCCTGGAGAGGAAGTGCAGCTCTGCCAATATCTTATCACTCAAAAGCAGAAATATTTGCCATAAAGGAAAGGTAGGTGAGAATCATGTATCTAATTTGAAAAAAAAATTAAAAAGCATTTCTGAAATCTACCTGGAAAGATATTTCTACCTCAGATGGTTTGTAATCAAGTTTACTTGTATTTCTTATGCCTATTTTATTCAACCTGGAGACCATTTTTGTTCTTCTAGATTTTACAACCCACTTAGCTCACCTTGTGTACTCAGAAAAATAGTCTAACTTCATGCCGAGCATGTAGGTTGGATATCAATTCTACTTTTCAGGTGAATGGTAAGAATTTTAGGAGTTCAGTGAGAAAGTACAGTGACTGGTGAATTCTAACCCTCTAAACAACTAAGCAAGCAATGAATTGCACCTCCAAAATGATCGATTGAGCCCTGGATCAAAGAAAAGGTGTGTGTCTTTATGTGTATCGTAAAAGAGGTTGGTAAGGAGATAACTGAGTTGGGAAAGACTGAATTTCTTTTAATGGGCTCCGTATGTTTTTTTTTTTTTTTTTTTTTTTGACAGATCTCATCTTGATTGAAGAGGCTGCATGTCTCTGGAAAGCACCACCTCATTCTGCGTTGAAGAATAATTTTGTGCCTGTAGTCAAGCTAACACCCCGCCCACCCCCCCCACTGCAACTCCTCACACACACACGCTGAGTTAGAAAAACATGCGCATCCCTGCTTCATTATTCAACCTCAGTGATATATCTGGCTTTCTCTTCGAATACTCTGTGGACTAATCACTGACCTGCCGGCAGACAGCAGTTGATTTGTTACATAATTCAAAGCCCAGATCTCTGGAGATTAGAGATTGTTGGGAATACTAGTGTAGTTATTAGTTGGCACCAAAATGTCCACGATTTCATAACTGGTGTTTCAGAACTGCCACCCCACCTCTGTTTCATTATATAACCCTAGAACGGCGAACAGACAGTGCTGTGGGATGAGGGAAAAGGGAGACTAAAACAATGTTTCAGAAATGCCAGTAATTCCCCGGCCACTCTCATGATTTGTACCAATGTCATGCACCATTGGTACAATTATTTATATAGTGTTATCCCTTAAATTGACTCACTGTTTTTACTTGGTCTCATCCTAACCAGATAATAACCACAACAGCATAGATTTAAGGGATGAATAACATTTTCAATGCTCATTAAAATATATCCATAACTGATGCAATAAAAAACTTGTCCACATACAACCTCTAAGCATCTTATGTGCCTTATAAGTCATACTTTGGGAAATACTCAACTGAAATCAGTTTCAGTTTAGGGCTTCTAGGATTTCAGACTCAGTCCAAAATATGCAAGCTTAAGATGGACGAAAAGGAAGGAGTGGGAAATTATCATTACAGACTCACTCCTCATCTAAATAAACCATTGTTTCACTCCATTTTCCCACATGCTTATTACTAGTAGATAACATTCAAGTACCAGCAGCTGTTAGAAGAAACTAAAACGGAAAGAAACAGGCATTAAAAAAGAAAGGAAAACATGAATCTGACAACTGAAATGGAATCTGCTTGGTTTTCCACTATTCCTGTATGTTGTGGGTTGAAAGGCTAATAGCAAAATATTGTGATTTTTAAAACGTCATAATTATAGGATCTTGAATCATGTTGTCATCCCTCCATGCTTTTGCCTTTGTCTCTTTTTTAATCTCCTTAATGTACCATAATTATGTCTTCAGTGTGGGTCAATTATATTTGAACTAGAAAACAAATTACCATCATTACCTCTGATTATTCTTCTGTTTTCTTTGATCCTATTTTGTGCAGCAACCAGAAATTTTGTGTTCATTCAGCCCTTCTCTTTCCCAGTTGCCTTGTTGGCAGAGCTGAAATACAGAAGAAAATAATCCCTCTGCCATTTCCAGTGTTATCTTTTCCCTTCATCCCACTCTTCAAACATTTCTGGGGCCTGCACACTACCAAAATATGTTCAAATGATCTTATTACCAAAGTAGCTCTTGGCTAAGATGGTTTTTAGTCACAGTGCCCCTTTAATCCTTTTCTTCCCCTCCCTAACTATATTTACAAAATCCAAATTAGTACACAAAGGCTCATTCAAACTGCATTAATATCATAAAAAGCTACTGCATCCTAGTGTCAATAACCCTGAGATTAATAGTCCCCAAGACTTATGTGACACAGAAAATTAACAAGGCTGGCTTGACCAATGATCCATGAATTATGATGGGCTCTCCACTGTGATTACAAATATGAATGCAATTAGCATTTATTTTAGTTGAAAATAAAAAGGTAAGAATGGGGATGATGACAGAAATTATACTCAAGAAATAGAGGCCTGATGGCTCAAGCCTGTAATCCCAGCACTTTAGGAGGCTGAGGCGGGTGGATCACGAGGTCAGGAGATCGAGACCATCCTGGCTAACACGGTGAAACCCCCCCGTCTCTACTAAAAAATACAAAAAATTAGCCAGGTGTGATGGTGGGCACCTGTAGTCCCAGCTACTGGGTAGGCTGAGGCAGGAGAATGGCGTAAACCCGGGAGACGGAGCTTGCAGTGAGCCGAGATGGTGCCACTGCTCTCCAGCCTGGGGGACAGAGCAAGATTCTGTCTCAAAAAAAAAGAAATAGAAATATTCAGGTTTCCTTAATCAAGTTTTCTGGACAGGTGTCAAGTGAAACCAAGAGGCAAGGTGACATGTTTGCTTTCTCTTTACCAAGAAGGAGCATAAACAAGGGCTGGGGGAGCATCAGTGACTCATTCTTTTGCAAAGTCTTACCAGTTATGGGGCATGAAGCATCATGATGATGAATCTTGCCCCATATTGACAAGCTGATTTCCCAGAAATCTCCATAACAAATTGGAAACACATCCTTAATGCCAAGCCATTGATATTTGATATTTGGATTTGTTGTGCAGCAAAATGGAAGTGGGAAACGCGGTTTTACAGGAGCAATGTCCTCTAACTCATGCTGGCTCAGCTCTTTAAATCAAAACCTTCACTCCTGCCACATCTTACTGCCTCTTCTGCATGTTATGAGGTGCTTTCCTTCTGCTGTTTATTCCCCTTCATTTCTGGTAGCCCAGAATTTGCACTGGAGAACGGGGGAAAATGTCTAAGAAATATAGTCCACTGTAGCACCTACTCAGCAAATAATACAATAAGTACTTATTACTTGCAACTCAACAAATAAATCCCTGGTGCGTTGCAGGTGCCAGGGTACAAGACTCCTCTGTCTCTGTTTAATATAACTGTTAGGTTTGGAGCAGGGGATAGGAGGACTGTGAAGCTGGAATAAAACAGAAATACTTTACATTTTAGATGAAAAATAATCCCTCTTTAATGATTGAGTAATGAGAGAGGGAACACACTAGAATTCAGCCCACACTAGAATTCTCATACTGCCTTGTTCCAGCTGAGTGACTTTGAGATCACATGAACTCTATGCATATGTTGGTCCCTGCTCTGGCTACATCACAGGGCTTCTGTGAGGATGCTCCTAAGAAATGCATAGAAAATGGTTAACATTAAGATAGTGTGTACAATAAAATATTGTGCACGGAGGTTGAATAAATATTGTGCTTAAATAACATGATCTGCCTATTCCACCTCACTTTAGGTGGAAGAAGGAGGAAAGCTCTACTATGTATTACATGCATGTGACACTCACATAGGAGGTTTTCTCATTTAAACCTTATAATATGTAAATGAGCATAAAATTAATATCCTGATTTTGAAGCTAAAGAAAATGAAGCTCCAAAAAGATTGGTAATGTGCCCTCTTTTGTATATTTAATGTACTGATTCATTCAACACATATTAGGTGCTATTGTTCTAGGATACAGGTTGGCTATAAACTACACCTCACAGGCAAAATCCTATTAAACATCTATTTTTGCAAATAAAGTGGAGCAAATAAAGTTATATTGGAACACAGTCACACCCATACTATGGTTGTTTCACACTACATTGGCAAAGCTGAATAACTACCAGAGAAATCATATGGCCTGCAAAGCAAATAAAATATGTACTCTCTGAGCTTTTACAGAAAAAAAATAAATGCTAATCACTCTTCTATGAGCTTGGGATACAGCAGTAATGAAAATGCAACGAAAATTCCCTGCTCTTGTGGTGCTTACATTTTAGTGGAGGGTGACAGTCAATGTAATGCACTTCATTTAAAAGTTAATCGTTTTCTCAAAGTTCTGGAGGCCAGAAGTCTGAAATCAAAGTCAGCAGAACCACACTCACTGTGAAGGCTCTGAGGGAACCCCCTTCCTTGCCTCTTCCAGCCTGCAGTGGCTCCAGGCATTTCTTGCATAACTCGAATGTTTATTGTGTTTCTTCTCCTCTGTCTCTCATAAGGACATTTGTCATTGGATTCATGGCTCGCCCAGATAATCCAGGATGATCTCATCTCAAAATCCTTTGTTATATCTGCAAAGTCTCTTTTTCCAAATAAAGTCACTTTCACAGGTTCCAGATAGAAATATTTGGGATGGACACCATTCAGTCCTCTGCGGAAGCAGAAGCCTGGAAGTTTTGTTTATTTTATTTATTTATTGAGACAGGGTCTCCCTATTCTCTCACTCAGGCTGGAGCACAGTGGTGTGATTAGGGCTTAATGTAGCCTCAATCTCCAGGACTCAAGTGATCCTCCTACCTCAGTCTCCTGAGTACCTGAGACTACAGGCATGTGCCACCATGCCCAGCTAATTTTTTAATTTTTAATTCTCGCTATGTCGTCTAGGCAGGTCTCAAACTGCTGGGCTCAAGAGATCCTCTCGCCTCATCCTCTCAAAGTGCTGGGATTACAGGCATAAGCCACCATGCTCAGCTTAAGTTTTGTTTTAGACATACTAAATATGACACTTCTCTTAGTTAACTAAGTGGAGATGTTGAGTAGACAACATATGGACCTGGAATTCAATCACATGATGGTAGAAACCAAGAGTCCCACCCGTTTTTTTTCTTTACCCATGCTTGCTCAGTTATTATGTGGTCTCCCATTCACAGAAACAACTAGTAAAATGACCCTTGATATGAGGTAATATGACCTGCCTATGCCATTCGCAATGTTGATGTCCTTGGATATAACAAAAACAGCCCCCTCCTTTCTCCTTTAAAAGACGGTGTGGACTTGACTGAGCAAGACAAGATTCTTAGGGGTAGGAGGAAAGTGGCATTATTTATTTCCCTTTGGTGATTATATCAAGCTTAGCAAACCCCAGAAGACACTATAAATGCAATGGTTTGATTGTTCCTGGTTCCCACCTTGTGAAACACCACGAACATTTACAAGCTGGGGTTAAGGGTCTAACCAATAGTTTGGAAGAGCAGCTCTCTCTACCCCACAGAGAATAAATGGCTTTGCTAGCAGCATTTTCTAACCCATGGAGATAACTAACTGACAAGAAATCTGAGCATTAGGTCACTTGATACTGAGTCAACATAGAAATTCTGCCAAATCAAAAACTTCAAAGCTCAATATATTAATGAGCTTCTGGAGTCTCTGAAGACCTCTTACTGGCCAGAGAAAAGATCTATCGAATTATCTTCTCTTTAATTTAAAGTGAAAATTGATGCTATCTGGGTGTCAGGTATAATCATCTTAATTTATTGTGGAATATGTAAGGGACTGCTGAAAGTATGAGTGATCCAATTATAGGTTTAAATGACTTTGAGGTTCCTTGTTTCCCCCAGTCTTATTCATGAAGCATTTTTACTTTCAGACAATCAAGAGTTATTTATATAGGTTTGGGGCTTATTGATATAGCTAAAAAGCCCCCAGAGGTAGAATTACAACTGTTTACTGAAAAACACTGAATTTGATACATCAAAAATCTAATTTAAATATTAGCAATTGACTCAAAGCTACTCTTAATAAGTAACAAGAGAATGAATCACTTGGGACAGAATAACCCCAGAGAAAGATGATCAAATGTGGCTCCTTCCTCCAAAAGGTTTCTGGCTCCATTTTCCAGAATCTGCAGGGATAGAAAATATCCTCATCCAATGGTGTGTTCAGTGACATACATGAGTTTGTAACATCCCTAAGCTCCTATCAGATAGGAAACATTAGGAAATCATTGAAAAGCCTGGTTTATTTTCTCAATCTGGGCAACAAAGGTGCATTGAATCTGCTCTGCCACCTTATTCTTCTAGAACAGAAATGAATACAATTGAGAGGACTCAGAAAGGTTGGGCATAAGAGAAAGAGGGCAAAGTAACATGTCCAGCCCCATAAGTATGACTCCTTGTTCTAAGGGAGATACTATTGTGCAACCCTTGAAAGAATAGGCATGTGCATTAGAAGAGCAGTTGTGAACAAGTATGTATTCTGTTATTTGCTGCTTCTGTGACTTTAGACAGTTATTCAAACTTTCTAAGCCTCATGTCTTCAAGGGATAAAAAATACTGCATATCTCATAAGGCCTTTGTGAGGGCTAAATGTAAAGAATATATCACCCAGCACAAAGTAATTGATTTTAATTGCAGCTACAATAATTATTATCTGAATAATAAAAGCAGGGCTGTAGTTAGGTGCTGACAATTCCAAACTCTTCTGTGTGAGCCAAATATCCATTGATTAATTCTCAGACCCAGTCACCCTAAACAAGGGACTTTGATGAAAGGCCAAATCTTCTGAGAGTGTGATCTGAAGTTTATTCTCCTATTAGTGAAAGTGGGAAAGTTGTTTTTCTTCATTTTTATGATTTGGCTGAGATCTAAAGGCCTTGGGGCACCTGGCACAGAGAACTCAAAGTTATTATTGAAAACTGAAAATTTTGATGAACCTAATAGCCAGAGGCAGATCAAGTCCACATGGCATGAAAGTAGGGCAATGAGAAAAGCAGGGTTATGATAACAGTCAAGTCTCAGACCTGTGGTGAGAAACAACAGAATGAATCAGTGTGCAGGAGAAACAAACCAAGCCAGCAGAAATATTAATTTCGATCCTTTTTAGAAAAAAATGTCTAGCAGTGACTATTCATTTTGAAATCATTTCTGCTACCAGAAGTCAAAAGCCAAATATATCTTATTGGAATCCCACCTAGATGGGCAGTATTGCCAGATCCTACCCACTGGTAATCTCTTACTCCAGCATCTACTATGAAAGAATCTTAGTCTTTAGGAAAGAGAAAAAAATGCTCCCACTTCTATAACCTTAGAATGTCTTGGCCAACTCAGCCCCTTAGCCTGAGGTGGAGCCCACTTTCTTGTACCTGAAGGGACTTTCATTGCCTTACTGGAGTAATCTCGGCAGTCTTTAAAGTCTATTAAGAGAAGATGGAAGTGAAGATTGTGTGTGTGTGTGTGTGTGTGTGTGTACACAAGCACATGTGTGTTGGTTGGTGAAGGAGACAAAAAGCCATCTCGAATCCTGAGAATGAACCTGACTGACATGACCTCCAACAGCCAACTGGCAATAATAGGCAACCACACATTCATTCATTTAACAAAAGTGCCCATTCAAATGGAATATGAATTCAATTACTCCATATTAATTGAATGCCTGCTCTTGTCAAGTTGGGAGGGAGGGGCAGAGGAAATTAGGAGGTTATTATAATAACACAAGTGAATGACAATATCATTTTAGGTAAAATTGGTGTAGAGAAGGTCATGACAAGTAATTGAAACCAGGATAGATTTTGAAGATACTGCTGAAAAGATTAACAGATTGAATGTGGAGTATAAGAGACAAAGGAAACTCAAGATGACTCTACGTTTCTTGGACCAGGCACCTAGTAGGATGAAACTTCCAATCACTGAGATAGGACAGCTGTGGGAGGAGCAGGTTTGGGAGCTTAGGAATTAAGAGTTTTGTTTTGGCCATATTCAGCCTGAGATAACAACTTTACATCTAAGAGGGATGTGTTGAGTAGGCAGTTGGATATATGAGAAGGGTTTGAGAAGAAAAGTCGTGAGTTGTAGATATAAATTTAGGAGTTGTCAGAGTTACGATGGCTTTTAAAACCCTGAAACTGGGGAAGATAACCTAGGGAGTAAGTGTAGAACCAAAAAAGAGATCTGAAGTCTGGGCTTTGAGAGATGAGGAAGAATAAGCAGAAAAAAATTAGAGTGATAAGTGAACTGGAAGAAAAACTAAGAAAGGCAGCAAAGGGAAGAAAGAGCTTCAAGAAGAGAAGGGTCAGCTATTCTAATATTGATAGACCTAATGTGATGAGGAATTATAATGAACTTCTGGATTTGGTATCATGGAGATCGTCAAGGACTGTGGCAAGACTCTTTCAAAGGAGAAAACAAAACACCAATGAGTGTGGGTTCAAAAGAGACTGTGAGTAGAGGAATTGGAAATAGATAATATAGACAACTGTTTTAAAGGAATTTTTCTATAAAGAGGAGAAGACCCTGACAAAGGGATCAAACCACTGGCTACTTGTCCTAGAAAGTAAAAATGATTCAGGATTCCCAATAGGCTTCAGAATGAAATTTAAGTTGACAACACTTTAGAGATCTTATGTTCAACCCCACTGGGATGATAGAAAAGGATAGAGATAAACGTAAGGTACAATACCATTCCTTAGAAAGACTTTAGTCAAATAGAAAATATATTTATGATATCAAGGTCAGAAAAAAAAAAAAACAACCTTGCATTTTGTCCTTGAAATGGCCGTATTACTTAAGTATAGCAGACCATGGGCATATGCATATTTAACACTGGGGGATTTTTGAATATTTAGAAGTCACTCTGAGGGTTAAAGATGTGGGTCATTTGCAGTTTTGTTGAGGAGAAAACTGGAATGTGTGTGCTGTTGGGCTGGTACAAAAAAGAGTCATCCACGTACTCAGCCCACTTCCCAGTATCTATGTCTTACTCAGCTTTGTGGTTGTCAACTGTTATGTTCATGATAATATACATCAAGTCCTAGGTCAGTCACTTAAGATTTTCTTTCATGCTTTACAGAAAAGAAAATATACCATTATGTTCCCTAGTTGAGTAACACACTATTGAATGAAATATTTGCTCTTATTTTTTTCAGAATTTTGGCTGAAGACCTATAGGTAAAAACAATAAAACATACTCCTAGATTCTTTTGCTCTCTCTGTGGCTATCTCTCTGGGAACCATCATGAATGACACAGTAATTATTCTGGACTAGGAAATTAATGATGAACTAACTGATTCAGGGAAGACAAGTAGTAATAGATGCCATTCTAACTCAGAAGGCAACAAACCTACCTTACAAATACCGAAAAGCCTAGTTAAAATACACATGATCATACAACTTGCTGTTTTTCTCAGAATCAGAGACATGTTGTTAATGGCAAGACAACAGATTTTCATGATACATATTTGTTGGGTTATGGAAAGAAAATTAAATCCAAACACAGACTTACAAGATCTGACTCGTTAAAACAATAGAAGTATCCAAACACACAGCAAAGCATGAAACACACAAACAAAATAAGAATATAATAAAGAGAGTTAAGAAAATTACAAAGATAAATTCGGTATTGGCAAAAATAATTAAAGACCATGCAATACCTTGATCTGTGGTAATTGTAAAAAAAAAATTCAGCAGATACTTACTGGAAATAAACATTTTTAAAAGACTTGCAAGATAAATCCATGCTACACTAGAGGCTAGAAGTTCCAATTCAAAGAATGAAATCCACCCCCAAGCCCCCAACATTATAACCTTCTGCTTCTGGTCTGTGTAAGACTAGAAATTCAAATGGTTATTGAATAGAGTTGGTAGGAGAATTTTCAAACAAGTGAAGAATTTCTTTTTCTTTCTCCTCCCACCCACTCAGGAGGAGAGTTGGAAGGGTAGTGCCACCCCTCTATCATGCTAAGAGAAAGAGAACTTAAAGATTGGCTTGACACCAGAAAAGAAGTCATGTTAACACTGGTTTAATGTCCTTTGAACAACAAAAATTTATAGGCCTGCCACATGCTGCTACAGGACCAGAATAAAACTAGGGAGAAAGATATTGGAAGAGTCTGATATGTGTTCCCAGGAGTTTCAGGGCACAGATGAACACACAGACTAGTTACTGTGGAAGTCTAAAGGGGGAAAGCTGGCTGGATTATCCCTTGTCTACACTTTAAGGAGAAGGGGATTTTAACTTGGGCAAGCTACTTGTCCATAATTTGGCACCATAAGAATGTATAAGGGTCCCAAGGGCCAAGCAGCCATGTTTGAGTCATCTTAATAGGCTTATGTCAAGGATGACACCATGCTGAAATATGACAAGCAAGCTGTGAGAAGCTATAGAGGATTCTGCAACAGACAGAAACTGATTGCGGGTCTCAGGAGGTCAGCTGAAGAATGCATCTATACCAGGGAACTATGCATGACAAGTGTCTATGCAAGAGCATTTTGGAGGATCCACCAATTCATTCCACAGAAAAGCCAAAACCTTATGCCTGACATAAGACAATATGTGTCCAACCATAAGAGGAATACAAACAACTAAATAATAATACTTTTCTCCCACTATTTAGGACCCTCCTTCTGGCTCAGCCTCAGAAGAACAAGAAGGGATATGAAAGCTCCAAAGGAAGAGTGACAAAACAGTCCTTGCTACTTTTCCTTCTGCAGCCTTGACCTCCCTTTCAAAAGAGAAGACATTGCATTTCACGAGAGGTGCAGATACAAGGCTCAGGAATGCAGAGAATAGATCACCAATTCTGTTGCCTTTTACTGGAGTCCTATTCTCCTCTATGATTTTAATAAAAGTACCAAGGAACAAATGGTGAAGAAACATGGCACTGTGTTTAATATTCCATCCTTCTTAGCTTGAATGTAATCGCTTTGGAAAAGCAGCCATTAACACCCACTAGAGCACTAGTGGAAAGCTTAGTCATTCTAGGCAGATTCTCATAACTCTGGATATTGACTTTGGATTACAAAATTATTGATAAATTGCAACAGACATCCAGCTGTATTGAGTGTCTTCAAAAGGGTCTGGAGAAATGGAAAGTCAGTAGCAACATTAAACAATGTTTTGGAGGGGCCAACTACATTGTCATATTGCGATGGCAGCATCTATTATTCTACAAATCCACATCTTTATTTTTCTTTAGATTCTTGGTGCTCATGGGGCAACTTGAAGAGGTTTCAATCTCAAGGCACAGAAAATATAGATGTACAAAGTCCTAAATATAAAAAAATAAAAAATCTAAACCAGAAACAAAATCTCATCTGTGTATTTCCAGATTGCCCCCAAATGCTTAGAAAATTTGATGATAATCCAATGATAGAAAGTTAGAATAACTATAAAATATCATGGCTTGGAAAAAAATTAATTCAGAAACAATTAAATGATTTAAATGTTTTGAATTACCAGGATATACATTTTAAAACAATGTAATTTTAATGTTTTCTAAGAGCTCAGATAATATTAGGTGTTTTATAATCTGTTTTAAATTCAGTATTATTTCAATAAAAGTATTTTAAACTAATTGAATCAAATACTGAATATTAAAATTTTTGTTTAATTACATAACAATTTGTTTATAGATTCATATCTACCTTATTTAAAAAAGAGGAGGAATCTGAGGCAGCTTACAGAAAAGTAAGCAATTAAATAATACAAAATTTTAAAATAAGTAAGAAAATTGGTGTGACAAGGCAATGAAGGCAAAAAAATAAGTCAAGGACAGTATTGATGCAAAAAACTATAATATCTCGTACACTTTCATGAAATGAGGTATACTTAGATCTCATTTCCCGGGGCAAAAATGAAAATATAATTAATTACTAGATTCACAATATTACTAAGAGGAAGTCCAGCCTTTCTTAGCTTCAGACATGAAGGAAATTTATTTTGAATCCTCACGTAGAAGAAACTATGTAATATAACAAACTGAGGCCTCAATACAAGGCCTACAAGACATACATTTACAAAGTTCATATGGCTGTTTTCTATATAACATCCCTCAGCTCTAACGTTGATGCCATTTCAAAACCCCGATCAGCTTAAGACAGTTACAAAAGAAGCCAAGATAAAGCAGTCCTGGCACACAGTCTTTTAGGGGCCTTAGTCTGAAGTTCAGTTATTTCATTCCATCTCCTTACTGGTAGATGATATTGCCTGCTTGGAACATGAGCCAGATTAGCCTGGGAGCCTTGACAGAAGCCTGTAGTTCCTGATTAATTACTATATAGACCGGAGAGAGGGGTGATAGGAGGAAGAATAGAGATTCTAATCCCTGAGAAAAGAAATTAGGACCCATGGTGACCAGACAAAAATGAACAAAGCAAAACTGTTGACAAGAGAATTTATGTAAAGGTAAGCATATAATAATAACAAACAATAAAAACAAATCACCATCATGTTATATTCCCCCTTTCTATAGAAAGAATGAATAAGCCACTGAAGGATCAGGGCATGTATTTTCAATTAGTTGTTATTGAAGAAGAGGATTTGCTGTCCCACTCCACTCCTTTCCTTGCAATTTGCAGCAAGGGGTAGGGATATAATGATGAATTCAAGTGCTGTTAATTAAGTCATTTTATGATCTTAGCTCATTTGTATATCTGATTGCATTTTATGTCAAGAATCAGGAACGAAGTCTCCTAGCCACAGGAAATATCATGGTAGAAACTCCAAAGGGGAGCTACGTGGGATGAAAGGTGTAGGTCAGGCAAGCAGCCATTAGGGAACGTGCAGGCATAGCTAATTGGAAGTGTATTTAATGAATCACCTTAAAATATTTTGTCCCTCAAACCCATTGCTCTAAACCTCGCTTCTTTTGAGGTTTTAGTGCTGAGAAAGAATGCTAACAAGGTATCCAGATTGTGACAAGATAATGGTTTTACTATAATGGAATTGGCTTTAATTCTTAAGGGAAAGTAGAGTTTTGAGGCACCATGGAGCTGGAATAGTGCTGTTAGAACCCAGGGGACTCCATGTAAAACTACAACAGCAGCAAAATAAATAGAAGACTACCTAGGGCTCATCTTTCTCAGGAAAGAAGGTTGGGATCATCCAGTGGGAAAAGAACCCTATCACTGGAAGTGATGGCTAAAGGCATCAATCAATCAATGAACAAGGAGGAAAGCCATACCTACGAGCTGTTCATTCGTTAATTTGTTCAGCATATTTATTGAATATTTATTTTGTGCCAGGAACTATTCTTGTTATCCTTACAGAAATGAGGATTGTGTATTAAATTTTCTTTTCTCACACACTATCAGAACATCTAAATATGAGGTACACCCTGACCTTCTTGTGTCATTTTTAATCGCCTCCTTTTCTATAAAGGAATTTTAATTGCAATTGTTTTGGTTAGCTTAATTTTTGCTCCAGTGACAGTTTGCCATCTTATCCTGAAAGACACAATATTAAGATGGAATTATGACAGAATCAGGAGATAACATGAGCTATGAGATTGGACAACAGTTTTTTAAGGAGGGTCAGGAAATTACCTCTGCATGCAGTAAGTAGACGTGACTTTAAGTTGCCATCCTATTGTGGAAGGGAAGAGCATGTTGCCATTACGCACAAGAAAGTTGTAGTGCTAGTAAAGAGCATCATTGGAGTTCTGTAATCACAAAGAAGGGAACTGTGTGACCTGGAAGCTGGGGGTGAAATGCAGGGACAAGAAGCCTCAAAAAAATCTTGCTGAGAAATGCATACTCAGAAAATACCCAGTGGTGAGCCAAATGATATGCTTCAAGCTAAATCATATTGGTGCCTTTTTCACAATTGGTTGGACTAGGGAGAGTTTCCCAATTTAGGGACCACCAAAGAAAAACTGGTCCTCATTGAGTGATGGTTAATCAACCAAACTTGCCTTGAAACTAAACATGTGAAGTAGAAAGCAAAACAAACACACCTGAAAGGACATCATGAGCATTACTGGATGACTAAGCACTAGAACAGAGAACCTTCCATGTTCTCGCTTTCTGCAAATAAAGAAGCACAACTCTCACAAAATGAAAGGGGCTAAACTAATACAGTAGCATTTGGCAGACAGGTGTCCCAAAGCCTTAGAGAAGATACTATGTGGTATAGCATAGCAAGTTCAGGACTTGAAGTCAGGAACATGAGTTGGAGGAGTAGTCAACTTGCATACTAGATTTGTGATATTTTCCAAGTATTTACTCTGAACATTTTATTTATTAGGAAAACATAATTTACACTTCCTATGATGCTCAAAATCATGTCGATTTTGATATAATACTGACGATTCTTAAGACACTAAATTATACATGCCAAGCACAAGCAAGAATAAATGTTACAACGTTATGTTAAGTGGAAGAGCATATGAAGTAATATATTCAGGATGATTGCCACTGGGGGAATATAGAAACATATGGAAAACTGAAAGAGAATACTCAAAAATGGAAGTTATGATAGCATCATGGGATTTTATGCATTTTTTTATTTTTAAAAAGAAATCAATATTGTTTTATATTGTTATACCAAAACTAAAATAACGTGTATAAAAATATTGGCCCTCACACAGAAAGAATGAAATGATTAAATGGAAAAACCCCTCTGGTGCTGTGCACATGTGAGGTTTTTTTTTGCTGTTGTTTATTTGTTTGCTTGTTTTTGTTTGTTTTTTAAGACAGAGTCTCGCTCTGTTGCACAGGCTGGAGTGCAGCAGTGTGACCTGGGCTCACTGCAAACTCCACCTGCTTGGTTCAAGTGATTCTCCTACCTCAGCCTCCAAAGTAGCTGGGATTACAGGAGCGAGCCACCACGCCCAGCTAATTTTTGTATTTTTAGTCGAGATGGGGTTTCACCATGTTCACCAGGATGGTCTCGATCTCCTGACCTCGTGATCTGCCTGACTCAGCCTCCCAAAGTGCTGGGATTACAGGCGTGAGCCACAGTGCCCAGCTAAGATTTTTTAATAGTATAAAACAGTAAGATAGGAGAAAATCAACAATTTTCAGAAGGAAGGTGTTTCAAGATGGACCCAACCTGAAACACCTTACTTTCATCCGTACCTATTGCTTCAGTTCAAGTCAGAGAGAACACAAAACAGAAACACCTTGGACAATGTTGAGCACCAGTTCTGTCGGGCGTTGTCTTTAGACACAAAGATATACACAACAGTGAATAAGCAGACTTGCTGCTTACTCACACAAGGATTCTACAGGGTTTTTTTTTTTTTCTTTTTGTACTATGTATATGCTATGGTTTGAATGAGCATCCCCTTCAAAACTCCGGTGTTGCCAATGTGATAAGAGATAGGGCCTTTAAGAGGTGATTAGGCCCTGAGAGCTCATTTCTCATGAATGGGATTAAAGTCCTTATACATGGGGATTCATGCAGCATTAGGTAGCTTGCCCTTCTGCCTTCTGTCATGTGAAGAGCCTTCACCAGACAACCAAACCTGCCAGTGCCTGGGTCTTAGATTTCCCAGCTTCCAGAACTTTGAGGAAATAAATTTCTGTACTTTACAAGCTACCCAGTCTCAAGCATTTTTGCTATAGCAGCATAAAATTGAAAAAGACAGTGTATAAAAGAAAAGAAAAACCCACTACCTTCTTTACAGATAGAAATGCACATGACCAAATCCATGGAGACAATCAGTGATGGCACTCTAAACTCTGAACTTGCAGAAATAGCAGAGAGACTAGACACTGAAAATTCTCTAGCTTCAATACTAATTCTGGGGGGAAAAAAAGCTATAAAAAAGGTTGTATAGAATATAAATGGTACATAATGCAGAAAGGATCAATGGGAAATGTAGAATAAAAATAATAATTTTCTAAATGTCCTAACAGAGCCAAGAATGAAATGGCACCCTTTGTCGTGTTCTACTTTTAATTTAACCAATTCCTCCAAAACTGTTGATGGGTAATTAAATATGAGGCTTCTAATACTCAAGGGTTTTTCTTTCAAGAAAGTAACATCTCATGGAACCCTGATATCCTCAGCTAGTTGGAACCAAGAACAGCCTCATTTTGATGAAAATGCAGTGACTTCATTAGCATCAGGGAAACTTCAGAAGTACAAGGATTCCAATAGGTACATCAGCAAATATGAAAAGCCTAGCAAATACAGGAAGAGTAAGGAATATGCCTTCAACTATTTCGCTAGAGCTCAGTATTTCTTAATAGGTAAAACATTCTAAGATCCAGAGAATGAAGGATAGCATGAAAAATGCTGGATGTTAAGGCATATACAAGGAAACAGAAAGCATAAAATACTACGGAATAAATTTAACAAAAGCGCAAAACATATTCTGAAAGCTACAAAACATTGTTTTAAGAAGATAAAAAAGAACTAAAACATGAAAAAGTATTTAATATTTCTGGATTGGAAGTATTAATATTGTAGAGATGACAATTACCCTCAAACAGATCTACAAATTCAGCACAATCCTTATCAAAATCCCAGCAGCCTTTTTTGTAGCAATGGACAAGCCAATGCTAATCCAGGCTCGTTGCAAGGGACCCCAATTACATAAAACATCCTTAAAAAATGAAGAAAGTAGGAAGATTCATATTTCACAGTTTCAAAACTTACTACAAAAATACAGCAATTAAGACCGTGTAGTATTAACACACGAATTGATATATAGATCAATAAAATGCAATTGAATGTTGAGAAAAGAAATTTCCATACATTTGAGGTCAATTGATTTTTGACAAGAGTGCCAAGACAATTCAATGGAGAAAGAATGGTCTTTTCAACACATTGTATTAGGACAACCTAATGTCCTCATGCACAAGAATTAAGTTGAATTTCATCCTTACACCATAAAAATTAATTCCAAATGGATCACAGAGCTAAACGTAAGAGCTAAAAATATAAAACTTTTTGAAGGAAATAGGAACAGACTTTGACCTTCGGTTATGCCTAGGCTTCTTAGATGCAATACCAAAAGCACAATTATTTTAAAAAGGCATAAATAAATTGGACTTCATCAAAATTAAAAGCTCTTGTGCTTTAAAGGCCATCATCAAGAAAGTAAAAAGGACAACCAAACCATGAAATGAGAGTATTTGCAAATAATATATCTGATGAAGGATTTGTGTCAAGAATATACACAGAATGCTTGCAACTCAACAATAAAAAGACAAATAACCTCAACAAAAATTGGGCAAAATATATGAATGAATATTTTGTCAAAGAAAATATGCCAATAGCCAATAAGCACATGGGAAGATGCTCACCATCATTAGCAGTTAGGAAAATACAAATCATAACCACAATGAAAGTCTACTTCACACCCATTAGGATGACTATAATAAAAAAAATAGTAACAAGTGTTTGCATGGATGTGGAGAAGTTGGAGCCCTTATACTTATGCTGATGTGATGTAAAACGGTGGAACCACTATGGAATACAGTTTGGCAGTTCCTCAAAAAGTTAAACAGTTACCATGTGACTCAGCAATTCCACTTCTAGGTATATGCTCAAGATAAATGAAAACTAATATTCACACAAGAACTTGCATACCAATGTTCATAACAGCATTATTCTTAATAGCTAAAAGAGAAAACACTCAAATGTTCATCAACTGATAAGTGAACAAATAAAAACTGGTCTTACCAAGACTTCTGGTTTGTCTCTGGAGGTAGGAAATGCCAAGGTACAACCAGTCAAGCTACTGCCCAGCGCTCATCAAGACAATAGTCATCTTGTAGGACAGCTCTGGTTCTAGTGTCCAGCAGTGGAATTAAAGAGCCACCATGTTGAACAAAAGGACAAAGACCAAGGCCACCAAGAAGCACTCACCAAACATAATATTCAGTGTGTTTGCCACATTGGACAAGTCACAGATTCAAGAGTTCAAAGAGACCTTTGACATTATTGATCAGAATAGAGATTCTTTCAACAAGGAAGATGTACATGACATGCTTGCTTCTCTCTTCATCAGAATCCAACTGATGTATAGCAAGATTCTGTAATGAGTGAGGTTCTGGGCTTATAAATTTCACCAGTGCCCTACTGTTTGGTGAGAAATTAAATAGCACAGATCCTGAAGATGTCATGAGAAATGCTTTAGCCTGCTTTGATAAAGAAGCAACAGGAACTATTCAGGAAGACTATTTGAGAGAACTGCTGGCAACAATGGGAAGTGAATGAGCTGTACAGAGAAGGCCCTACTGACAAAAAAAAAAAAAAGGAAATTTTAATTACATTGAGTTCACATGCAGCCTTAAACATGGGGCAAAAGACAAAGATGATTGAAACATCAGCTAAAACCTCAAAACTATTGTATCTTATGCTATTTCCTGGATACTTGGTCTCATCATCATAGACCCTGTTGCATGTGCTTAGTTTTACAGCTTTGCCTTTTTAAACATATTTATTCCAGATCTTTTTGCCACTCAGCACTTGTATAATCAGACTGTAAATGAAGTTGTACATTGTATTGAAAAAGAAGATTACTAATAAAAATCAACATATACAAAAGCTCAGGAGAATATATCTTTATTTCTGGTTTTACTGGATTGTTACATTGTTATATAATAAAATGCAATTTAAAAATGCATAAAATATTAAATATAAAAATGAGTATATTCATACAATGGAATATTGTTTGGCAATAAAAAGGAGTGATACACTGATACATTTTCCATATTAAATTAAACCTTGAAAATATTATGTTAAGTGAAAGAACTCAGTCACAAAAGATCCCATAATGCATGTTTCCTTTTATATTAAATGTCTAGAAAAGAATAATTTATAGAGACAGAAAATATGCTTATGGTTGTAGGTATGCCTATAGGTCTCCAAAAAGAAGAAGTGAATAGGGAGTGAATGGATATGGAGCTTTCTTCTTGGAATGATGAAAATGTTCTATAAATTATTGTGTTGGTGGTCACACAACTCTGTGAATACACTTTGAATGGGTCAATTGTATGATATGTGAATTATATCTCAATAAAGCAGTTAAAATACACGTAAGGAGAACCTGACAAAGCAGTTGTCATGCTAGAACACTTTAATACTCTTGTAGTACAGATACAAAATAAAGAACATAGAAACTCTGAGTTATATCATTAATATAGTTATGTAATTTAATAGATACATAGCAATCTCTTTATCCTACAAATGTGGGGGAAAAACCAGTCTTCCAAATTTCCCTAGAACATGTAGTAAAATTAGTACATACAAGAACATAAAATGATTATATGCATAATGCAATAAATTTGAAATAAAGACAAAATATTCAGCCAAAAAAATGAACTATGTCAAAATAGGAAAGACTTCCTAAAGCAATCACTGGCTAAAAAAAAAGAAATTCAAGCTGATTTTATAAAATGAATACAAAAACAATAACAAACAGAATGGTTTATGTCAGATCATATAAGACATGGACTATAATTAATGTTACTATTAAATAAGAAATAAAAATAAATTAAGCATTCAGCTCAGTAATTTATATAAACTAACATCAAATTATACTAGAAACACAAGAAAAAGAACTAATAAAGAGCATGCAAACACCCAAATGTAGGAGTATAGAAAGGAACATACCATTATGCAGGCCTATATTTCAAATAGTTTAACACTGTCTATAACTCTATGCTTATATATTCTTACAATTGCCATTAAATGCACCATTTTCCAAAGAAGATGAAGATCATTAACACTATATCAATAAAGATGAAAAAACTAGTCAATGTAGAAGGAATTGAGAAGTATATTCAAATCAATTATTGTGTGTTATGAGTGAATCTTTGCAAATCTTTAATTAGCAGAAAATACAAATATTACTTAAACTACTGCAATGCAAATAAAAAAGATTTAACACTTCTCATTTCATTATACAAAGCTAGCATATAATCTTGATAGCAAATTTAAGATAGCACAAAGAGAACTAAAATATAGACCAATTATTATCTAAAAACACACATAGGAATATCCTAAATAATAGTAAATTGAATCCATAAGCATAATTAAAACTGTAATATATTATGACAACATTGGCTTCATTACATAATGCAAAAATAGTTTAGTAGAAAAACCTGCTATTGTAATTCATTAAATCAATAGATCAAAATAGATAAATCATATGACTATCCTGATACCAAAAAGACATTTGATAAAATCCAACATCCATTCCTAATAATCCTTATACTTAATCATGTAAAGAAAAGAACTCCTCAAGCTGATAATAAATGTCATTTTTAATTGTAAGATTCTAAAGTATTTCTCTTCATAGCAACAAGATATTACTACACATGATTATTACAATTATTTGAAACTTATTAAAATAGAAAAATGGTATAGATATAAGAAAAATATAAAAATGAGCAAGAACTAGGTTAAAGCAAAAGTATTATTGTTTTTAATATTATGTGTAAATTTTAAAATTTATGAAATTTATTAAAACTTAATCAAAATATTAAAGGTGTTCTTAAGGTTGTCAGATGCAAAATAAAGACACCCAATCTAATAGTCTTTTTATAAATGAAAAATACAAAATCTTATTTACAATAGCAGCAAAAAAAAAACCACAACACGCCTGGGAATTAACTAGAGGCTAGAGCCATATAGATTCAATATAATTAAACCTATTGCTCTCTCTTGGGAGATACCTATGGAGTTTTAAATATTTGGAAACACAAATGAGGCTTGTGAATGAGAAAACTTAAAATACTGGAAGATGTCGGTTTTCCTCCCTCGTTATCATCAATGATTCTGAAATTCCATCGCAATGTTAATCAAAATTCCAAAAATATTTGAGAGAGAATTTAAAATAATTTTGAAGTTTATTGGGAAGAGTAAACATACACATTAAAATTCAAATCTTCACATCATAAGTTTCTAGTATCCATCCCCATGTGGCTCTTTGCTCCTTTTTGGCATATGGGAAGACGATATTTCCCCAATCCTTTGCAGTTAAGCTGACGAGTTCTGGCCAATCAAGTGTCAGTGTAGGTAACTTGTCTCACTTCTGGACATAAGAAAGGAATTGCCATTATGAGATCTTCTAGCTCTCACCCTGACACAGGAATTGTTGTGTAGAACAACAATAATTTGTGCTGAGATGGCAAAGCCACAAATTCAAAGCAGCCTAGGTTGCTGAGTGATTGAGTAGAGGACAAGTATCCTGAAGAGCCATCTAAACCCACAACAGACTCTAAGTGGAAAAACAACAACAACAACAATATTTTGTGGCATTAAGCCATTGAGATATGGAGGATGTTAATGTGGCATAAGTTAGCCTGTGCTAACTAATGAACTTCTGAGTAAGAAAAACAGGATATTTGCTTTTGTTGCAATTGTTTTTGGCATCTTCATCATGAAATCTTTGCCTGTGCCTATGTCCTGAATGGTATTGCCCAAGTCATCTTCCACAGTTTTTATAGTTTTTCATTTTACATTTAAGACTTTACTCTATCTTGAGTTAATTTCTGTGTATGGTATAAGGAAGAGGTCCAGTTTCAATTTTCTGCATATGGCTAGCCAGTTATCCCAGCACCATTTATTGAACCAGTTATCCCAGCACCATTTGTTGAATAGGAAATCCTTTCCCCCTTGCTTATTTTTGTCAGGTTTGTCGAATATCAGATAGTTGTAGGAGTGTGATCTTATTTCCGGGTTCTCTATTCTGTTCCATTGGTCTATGTGTCTGTTTTTGTACCAGCACCATGCTGTTTTGATTACTGTAGACATGTAGTATAGTTTGAAGTTGGGTAGCATGATGCCTCCAGATTTGTTCTTTTTGCTTAGGATTGCATTGGCTGTTCGGGCTCTTTTTTTGTTCCACGTGAATTTTAAAATAGTTTTTCTTTCTAGTTCTGTGAAAGTCAATGGTAGTTTAACAGGCATAGCATTGAATCTATACATTGCTTTGGGCACTATGGCCATTTGGCAATATTGATTCTTCCTACCCATGAGCATGGGATGTTTTTTCATTTGTTGGTCATCTCTGATTTCTTTCAGAAGTGGTTTGTAGTTCTCCTTGTAGAGATCTTTCACCTCCCTGGTTAGTGGTATTCCCAAGTATTTTATTCTTTCTGTGGCAACTGTGAATGAGAATTCATTCCTGATTGTCGCCGATTTTTGCAAATGGATTTTGTTTCCTGAGACTTTGAATCAATGATAGATAAAATTAAAAAAAATGTGGTACCTATACACCATGGAATACTATGCAGTCCTAAGAAAGAATTAGATCATGTCCTTTGCAGGGACATGAATGGAGCTGAAGGCCATTATATTTAGCATTATATTTAACACAGAAACAGAAAACCAAATACTGCACGTTCTCACTTATAAGTGGGAGTTAAATGATGAGAACACATGGACACATAGAGGGGAACAACACACCCTAGGGCCTATTGGGGGGTGGGAGGAGGCAGAGGATCAGGAAAAATAACTAATGGGTACTAGGCTCAATACCTGGATGATGAAATAATCTGTACAAAAACCCCCCACAACAAAAGTTTGCCTACGTAACTAATGTGCACATGTACCCCTGAACTTAAAATAAAAGTTTAAAAAAAAAAGAAAAATAGAATCACCATAGACAAATACAAAACGCAACCCAGGCTGACAAAGGACCATAAAAATGAGCAAAGGACATTATAACTGCAACTTACAAAAAAAAAAAACCCCACAAAACAAACACCATAACTGGTTGATAAATATATAAAAAAACAAAGATTCAAAATGTGATGGCATTTCACATTTCCTTTCGTTGGATGAAATTAGTAAGACCGGTGAAATTAAGTTTTGGAAATAATGTGAAAAAATAGAAAAATATATTGCTTATACATTAATACAATCAATTCAGAGTAATTTTACCACATCCAATAATGATGAAAATTAATATAACATACAACCCAGAAGCAATTCTACTTTAAGCTGCCTAAAGATTCTCTTACACATGTTCAAGGAGATATGTACATGTATGTTTATGGCAATACTATTGGTATTATTAGAAAGGAAAAAGAGAAGAATTGCTGAGAAGGAATCTAAAAAAAAAAAATGTGGTTTATTACTTAAATGGACCTATATGTGTATACGCCATTACGATTAATGTCAATAATCTAATGTCGAGTGAAAGAAAAGTTACAAAAGAACACATGCAGTTTACACATTGTGAAGATGGCATTGACCAAAAATAATAGAAAATGCTTATGCATATTGTTCTATATCTCTATGATCTATTGCTATGCAATAATAAAAATGAATCATTAAACTCTCAGCACCATAAATGAATCTCAAAAATATTGTCATAAATGGACCTGGTGTGGTGGCTCACACCTGTAATCCCAGCACTTCGGGAGGTGGAGGCGGACGGATCACGAGGTCAGGAGATGGATACCATCCTGGCTAACATGGTGAAATCCCGTCTTTACTAAAAATACAAAAATTAGCCGGGTGTGGTGGCGGGCGCCTGTAGTCCCAGCTACTCTGGAGGCTGAGGCAGGAGAACAGCCTGAACCCGGGAGGCAGAGCTTGCAGTGAGCCAAGACAGCGCGACTGCACTCCAGCCTGGGCGACAGAGCAAGACTCCGTCTCAAAAACAAAACAAAACAAAAATTATCTAATGGGTGCAGCACACCAACATGGCATGTGTATACATATGTAGCAAACCTGCACGTTGTGCACATGTACCCGAGAGCTTAAAGTATAATAATAATATAAATAAATAAAATAAAATTACTTTTAAAAAAAATTATCATAAATGACAGAAGTCATTCAACAGAAGAATGCTTACTGTATGAGTCAATGAATATGAAGTTTGGACAGATAAGAGTCATATATGATAATAAAGATCAAAACATTTGCTGCCTTTATAGGGCAGGAGTTAACGGAAAGAAGACACAAGGGGTCTTCTCAGGTAAAGAAAATATTTCATTTCTTAACTAGAATGATGTTTTCACAAGGTATATACTTATAAAAACTCATAAAATTTTACACTTTAAAAGTTGAGTAAATAGGAATAGCTGTTAATTATTTGAATAATGGTAATTAACAGAAAAACTAAAAATAATGTAAATATCGAATATTAGAGGTGAACAGGGGGAACTGGAAAGTAGTGAATATAAATTAAGTAACCTTTTTTATTGAGTATTCATAATATTGCCTAATACTGATAGGCTAATAAACATATTATCTATATATAGAGATTATATATAGTTTCCCTTTTCATCTTATATTACATATTATATATCTTAATATATAACATATCTATATGTTATATATAATCTCCCTTTATTATATACATATTATCTCCCTTTTTAGTAATACTATAGTGCTGCCATGAATATACATGCACATATCTCCTTGAATGTATGTGAGAGAATGTTTACACAGCTTAAACTGGAATTGCTCCTGGGTTATAGGTTATATTAATTTTACTCATAGTGTTATAATATATATTACATATATAATAACCATAATGATAATCAAGAAAAGAAGTATGACTATTTATAAGTAACAGCATTAAAAAATGTATTTTTCTGAACTGTGAAAAGGGAAAAGGCTGAAGACTCATATTGTATGCTTTGATTTGTTACCATGTACATCTATTATTTTGAGAATTTTATGTGGTAGAATAATCATTTTTAGAAAATAACAGTTAATAAAATATGTTTAGGTCAAAAATTGCAATTTACAAGCAGTATTATGATATTATACCATTTTTATTAATTATGTTTGCATGTGTGTGTATTTATCTATACTTAGAAAGACAGAATTCAAATATACACCCAAACGTTACAGTGGTTATCTCTAGGTATTGGAATTAGAGGCACTATTCATTTATGGTTTTATTTTAAGCTCTTTTCATTTTTCTACTAGATTTTATTTAAATATTTTTATTCCAGGTCATCTTATGCCATTGATTTCAACACACTAATAGTCAGAAGCATCATCAAATAGCAGTATTTCCTGAGCGCTTACTGTGTATCAAGCTGTAAGCTGGGCTTTGGGTTGGACTAGACAAGCTCTCTGATCCCAAGAAGCTTAATCTAGTGTCAGATACAGATATATGTGAATATGATGTAATTTTTCCCTAGGGTTGTAACAGAGTCAGGGATATATGAGGTGATATTTGAATTTACCTTTTGTAAATTTACCAGTAGAAACTTACTAGACGGATAATGTGAGAAAGTAATCAAATTCGGGGTGCTGCTTCCAGAAGTCAGAAGATATGCAAAAAGTAGGTAGCTGACTACTTAGTTTGATACACTGTGGGAAAAATTCAAATATCAAGAGAATGATCTTTCATTCTTTTGAAGCACAAAAGTCCTCTGACAATCCTATATGCAGGCTAAGTCATTTGTATAATCTCTATTTGAAAACTCTTACTTCACCAGGGATAGCATATGCACAAATTACAGAACACTACTTTAAATTTCATATGGAACCAAAAAAGAGCCCTGACAATCCTAAGCAAAAAGAACAAAGCTGGAGGCATCATGCTACCTGACTTCAAACTATACTACAAGGCTGCAGTAACTAAACCAGCATGGTACTGGTACCAAAGCAGATATATTGACTAATGGAACAGAACAGAGGCCTCAGAAATAACTCCACACATCTAAAACCATCTGATCTTTGACAAACCTGACAAAAATAAGCAATGGGGAAAGGATTCCCTATTTTATAAATGGTGTTGGGAAAACTGGCTAGCCATATGCAGAAAACAAACTGGACCACTTCCTTACTCCTTAGACAAAAAGTAACTCAAGATGGATTAAAGACTTAAACGTAAGACCTAAAACCATAAAAATGCTAGAAGAAAACCAAGGCAATATAATTCAGGACATAGGCATAGGCAAAGACTTCATGACTAAAATACCAAAAGCAATGGCAACAAAATTGGCAAATGGGATCTAATTAAACTACAGAGCTACTTCACAGCAAAAGAAACTATCATCAGAGTCAACGGGCAACCTACAGAATGGGAGAAAATTTTTGCAAACTATCCTTCTGACAAAGGGCTAATATCCCGAATTTACAAAGAACTTAAACAAATTTACAAGAAAAAAACAAACAACCCCATCAAAAAGTGAGTGAAGTACATGAACAGACACTTCTCAAAAACAGACATCTATGCAGCCAACAGACAAAATGCTCATCATCACTTGTCATCAGAGAAATGCAAATCAAAACCACAGTGAGATACCATCTCATACCAGTTAGAATGGCAATCATTAAAAAGTCAGGAAACAACAGATGCTGGAGAGGATGTGGAGAAATAGGAAAACTTTTACACTGTTGGTGGGGGTGTAAATTAGGTCAACCATTGTGGAAGACAGTGTGGCAACTCTTCATGGATCTAGAACCAGAAGTACCATTTGACCCAGCAATCCCATTACTGAGTATATACCCAAAGGGTTATAAATTATTCTACTATAAAGATACATGCAAACATATGTTTATTGCAGCACTACTAACAATAACAAAGACTTGGAACCAACCCAAATGCCCATCAATGATAGACTGGATAAAGGAAATGTGGCACATATACACCATGGAATATTATGCAGCCATGAAAAAGGATGAGTTCCTGTCCTTTGCAGGGACATGGATGAAGCTGGAAATCATCATTCTCAGCAAACTAACACAGGAACAGAGAACCAAACACTGCATGTTCTCACTCATTAGTGGGAACTGAACAACGAGAACACATGGACACAAGGAGGGGAACATTACATACTGGGGCCTGTTGAGAGGTTGGGACTAGGGGAGGGATAGAATTAGGAGAAATACCTAATGTAGATGATGGGTTGATGGGTGCAGCAAACCACCAGGGCACATGTATACCTATGTAACAAGCCTGCACATTCTGCACATGTATCCCAGAACTTAAAGTATATTAATAACCAAAAGAAAAAAATTTCCTAAGATATATGCCACAAGATTAATATATGCTCATATAGATAACTTTTCATGTTTACCAAAATAACTTTCAGTTAAGCCCTAGTGCCCTAATGCATATTGTTTGTGTATTACTTTCCTATGGCTTCTGTAATAAATTACCACAAACCTGGTGGCTTAATGCAAAAGATACCTATTTTCTCATAATTCTAGGGACCAGAAGTCTGAAATCAGTATCACTGTACCCAAATCAAGGTGTTGGCAGGGCCATTCTACCTCAAAGAATAAGTTGTTTCTTACCTCTTCCAGCTTCTGGTGGCTGCTGCTGGGGAATTCTTATGAAGATTAATTAATTAATTGATTTTAGGTAGTTTGTGTGTTATTCAATCTAGAAAACATGAAATAAGGACATTATACCTTGTTTTTTTCTTCCCCTATATACCTACTCTTATTTTATTTTATTTTATTTTATTTTATTTTATTTTATTTTATTTT
>NC_045449.1:39458784-39459971 GCF_002776525.5 Piliocolobus tephrosceles | reverse complement strand
TTATTTTATTTTATTTTATTTTATTTTATTTTATTTTATTTTATTTTTCAAAAACAAGGTCTCATTCTGTTGCCCAGGCTGGAGTGTGGTGGCACAATCTTGGCTCACTGCAACCCCCACCTCCCAGGTTCCAATGTGATTCTTGTATCTCACCCTCCCAAATACTACAACAATGCCCAGCCAATTATTTTTATTTTTGGTAGAGATGGAGTTTCACCATGTTGGCCAGGCTCACTGCAACCTCCGACTCCTGGATTCAAGCAATTCTCCTGCCTCAGCCTCCCAAGTAGCTGGGACTACAGGTGTGCACAGAATTAGTTCCTTCCAGTGGGTTCTTGGTCCCGCTGACTTCAAGAATGAAGCCACGGACCTTCGTGGTGAGTGTTACAGCTCTTAAATGTGGCACAGACTCAAAGAGTAAGCAGCAGCAAGATTTATTGTGAAGAGCAAACGAACAAACCTTCCACAGCATGGAAGAGGACCCCAGCAGTTGCTGCTGCTCCCTGGTGGTGGCCAGCTTTTATTCTCTTATTCGTCCCCACCCACATCCTGCTGATTGGTCCATTTAACAGAGTGCTGATTGGTCCGTTTTACAGAGCGCTGATTGGTCCACTATACAAACCTCTAGCTAGCCACAGAGAGCAGATTGGTGCATTTTTACAGAGCAATGATTGGTCCATTTTACAAACCTCTAGCTAGCCACAGGGCACTGATTGGTGCGTTTTGCAGTCCTAGCTACAGAGTACTAATTGGTGCATTTATAATCCTCTAGCTAAACGCAGAGCACTGATTGGTGCATTTTACAATCCTAGAGTGCTGATTGGTGCATTTTACCATCCTCTTATAAGACAGAAAATTCTCGGAGTCCCCAGCCGACCCAAAGGTCCATCTGACTTCACCTCTCACAGGCACACAGCACCATACTGGCTTAATTTGGCCCCTCAAAGTGCTGGGATTACAGGTGTGAGCCACTGTGCCAGGCTATACCTACTTTATATGACTGTTCATCTCTTCTAGGTGAAATGTGTGACTGGAAACAATTTTGTGATCTTGCTGCATACGTAGATCTTCTTTTTCATTTTTAATTATCTGTTCTTTTTTTTCCCCAAGGTTGCCTGTAAACATCACTTAACTATTACAATTATTATTATTATTATTATTATTATTATTATTATTATTATTATTAT
>NC_045449.1:39356618-39458774 GCF_002776525.5 Piliocolobus tephrosceles | reverse complement strand
ATTATTATTATTATTATTATTATTATTATTATTATTATTATTATTATTTTGAGATGAAGTCTCACTCTGGTGCCAGTCTGGAGTGCAGTGGTGTGATCCCAGCTCACTGCAACCTCTGCATCCCAGGTTCAAGCAATTCTCCTGCCTCAGCCTCCCGAGTAGCTGGGACTACAGGTGTGCGCCACCAGTCCTGGCTAATTCTTGTATTTTTAGTAGAGACAGGGTTTCACCATGTTGGCCAGGATTGTCTCAATCCCTTGACCTCATGATCTGCCTGCCTCAGCCTCCCAAAGTGCTGCAATTACAGGCATGAGCCACTGCAGCCAGCCTACAATTATTTTTATAGATTACTTTTACCTGTTGGTTACTTTAAAGGACTCTTCATTCTACAGCTTTTCTCTTCTCTTTACTTATTTTTTTAGAGACTTTAAAATTAACTTTTATAGCAAAGCAAATATTTCCATGAATTATAAAATGAATAGAAATAGTATCATCAAGTGCCTCTGTTCTATAAATTATAATCAAAGGAATCTATTTGAGGCAAATTATATTTTGTTTCTAGTTATGTTTTTACATGGGATTGATTAAACATTTTTAATTGTAATATTAAATTTTTTCAAATCCAAATGTTATTTTTAACCTTTATTATTACTTCTGTCTTTTTATCAGCATTGGCATATTATATTGTAACTTTTTCATTTGATTTTACACAGTTTTTAAATTACATTCTAAAACTGATTATGCTGATATAGGAGCATACAGCTAAATTTGCTACATATGGACCATTTTATTATATATCTCATGGTGTCATTTGAGATTTGCAGTTTTGTGTATTACTTAGCACTATAGTCAGAATGTTTCTGTCTACCCAAAATTCATATGATGAAATCTAATTCCCAATGCAATAATATTAAGGGGTGGGAACTTTAGGGGCCAATTAGATAATGAGGGCAGATCATTCATGATGGGATTAGTGCCATTATAAAAGTGGCTGAAGGAAACTTGTTTTGCCATCTGAGGACACATAAAAGGCACCATCTGTGAAGAACAGGTTCTTGCCAGACACAGAATCTACCAGTTCTTCGATCTTGGGCCTCCCATTCCCCAGAACTGTGAGCAATAAACTTCTTTTTTTTTTTTTTTTTTTTTGGTTTTTTGTTTGTTTGTTTGTTTTGTTTTTTTTCTTGTTTTTTTTTTTTTTTTTTTTTTTGATAAATTACCCAGTCTAAGGTACTTTGTTATAACAACTCAGACTAAGACATTGTGTTAGGTTGTTTCTGCATTGCTATAAAGGAATAATTGAGACTGGTATTTGTAAAGAAAAGAGATTTTCTCTTTCCTTTTTCTCAGTTCTGCAGGCTGTAAAAGCATGGCACCAACATCTGCTTGGCTTGTGGTGAGGGCCGCCAGTAGCATACAACCATAGGGAAAAGCAAAGCAGGAGCAGGCATGTCACATGGTGAGGACAGGAACAAGAGAAAGAGAGGGGAGGTGCTACATACTTTTAAACAATCAGATCTCCCATGAACTCAGAAGGAGAACTCACTTATCACCAATGGATGGCACTAAGCCACTCATAAGTCATTCATCCCTATTATCCAAATACCACCTTCCACCAGGGCCCACCTCCAACAGTAAAGATTACGTTTCAACATGAGATTGTGAGGGGACAAATATCCAAACATATCAAACACTTAGTAACACAAATATAAAATAGAAACTACAGCTAGTTGAAGGAAGGCATTTGTTTTTCATTGCTTTTTAGCTCCAACTAAAATTCTCTTTTTTTTTTTGAGACGGAGCCTCACTCTGTCACCCAGGCTAGAGTGCAGTGGCGCAATCTCCGCTCACTGCAACCTCCACCTCCCGGGTTCGAGCAATTCTCCTGCCTCAGCCTCCCGAGTAGCTGGTACTACTGGCGCACACCACTACACGGGCTTAATTTTCTGTATTTTAGTAGAGGCGGGGTTTCACCGTGTTACCCGGGCTGGTTTGGAACTCCTGAGCTGAGGCAATCCGTCCGACTCCGCCTCCCAAAGTGCTGGGAATACAGCACAGGTGTGAGCCACCGCGCCTGGCCCAGTTGCAACTAAAATTCTAATGTGGACTTTAAGAAGCGTAACACAGTATGTCACACAATCGATCTTAACTTGATTTTCATTTCAAAAAGAAAAGCAATAAAACTACTTATTCAGAGCTACAAGCGTCAGCCTAATTCATGCATTTTTAAATAAGACCTAGAAGCTGATTTTCATACAAATCAGTTGCTACTGCTCGATTATCTTCATTTATGTGTACCCTACCCCTTTCTACCTCCAATGTTAAGGATGTACTATTTAGAAAAAACTGCTTAATTCTTTTTTTTGAATACCTCGAACATACCTCATATTATATTGTTCGAGAGATAATAGGTCTTATAAAATGACTAGGAAGCTCGTATTTTGCTAAATTACCCGGATCCAATTATATTTTATACTTTTTTAATATTGTTAAACTTTTTAAATAACATTAACTTATATTATCTTAATAGGCCAAAACAATAACAAGTTTTTAAAATTGTGATTTACCACATATTAGGGAGAATAATGGGAACTGCTTAAATTTAGCTCATGTAATATGCTAGAATCTAGTAATCATCTTATTATAGTTATAAATCAACGTTTACCCATTTATTTTACTTACATTGCTTAACATGAAGAGCACATACAAATTAAAAAAAAAAACTTAAATGACTAAATAAACATTGGTAATGTCAACATTTTATCTTTTTTTTTTTGAGATGGAGTCTCGCTCTGTCGCCCAGGCTGGAGTGCAGAGGTGCGATCTCGACTCACTGCAAGCTCCGCCTCCCCGGTTTACGCCATTCTCCTGCCTCAGCCTCCTGAGTAGCTGGGACTACAGGTGCCCACCACGGTGCCCGGCTATTTTTTTGCATTTTTAGTAGAGACGGGGTTTCACTGTTTTAGCCAGGATGGTCCCAATCTCCTGACCTCGTGATCTGCCTGCCTCAGCCTCCCAAAGTGCTGGGATTACAGGCGTGAGCCACCACACCCGCCCAACATTTTATCTTGTTAATTTATTGTCTATGAATATTTAAGAAAGTATGCTGATTTTTTGTTACATCTATATTTTTTCACTTCTCCTAAACTTTCAGTTGTATCTAGTTTTGATTAAGATCTTTAAAAATCTTGTGTTTGGATAGTTCCCACATACAAGAGAAAATTATGCCATTGTAAATTCAGTTAGACTTTCCCAATCTGCTGAAGTAAATTTTTCTCATTATCTATTACTAACTAGCTGTGATCTGCCCATGGAAGGAATTGTTCAGCATACTCAGCATACGTGAATCAGCAAACCAATTTATAAGTTCTGTTGAGTAATATGTTATGCTTAAGCCCAATAGAACATCAGTCTAGGACCCAAATGAATGGAGATAGATTTTGGTGGACTTTGCTGTTCCTTTCTTTCCTTGTTTCTTTTTCTCTCTATAAATTATCTTTTTCATATTAAAACTGAAGGTTGTTCAAAGTTAGTTTCCAGTTTCTTCATTCTTTTATTTTTCTAGTTGAATCTTCAAATTTATATTTTTCTTCAGTTTTGAAAAGCCATAGCTCACAGTGATCCAATTGTAGTGGCGTTAGATTCATTTATAAACATTCCTAACCTCATTTGGAGTAAAAACAATTTAAACTTTGAACTCAGAGAAAACTGCAAGATTAACTCTTTATAACTATTTTCAGCATTTGATTGAAATTTTTTATTTTTGTTACATTTTTGAAATAAGGACACTGCAGCCCAACCTTGTTCTATTATTTCTTTTCCTATGGCTATTTGTTCATACTAATTATAGAAGTTCCATGATTATATTTATTTTAAAATATGAAGTATCTGAAGAACTCTTTTACCATTTCTTTTTTTTTCTCTGATGGATTTTACAAGATCCATGTGGTTACTCAAAGACACAAACAAGTATGTCCCTACAATAATTCATCTTGGTGCCTTATTTTAAGTACTTTAAAATTTGAAGGTTCATGAGATAAAAAAATATGAATTTCATTTTTGTGTCAGGGTCTTACTCTGTCATGCAGGTTAGAGGGCAATGGTATAATCATGGCTTAGTGCAGCCTCAACTTTCTGGGCACAAATGATCCTCCCTCCTCAGCCTCCTGAGTGGCTGGGACTGCAAGCATGCACCACCACCATGCCCAGCTATTTATTTTCTATATTTTTTTGTAGAGACGGGGTCTCACTATGTTGCCCAGGCAGGTCTGAAACTTCTGGACTCAAGCAATCCTGCCTCAGCCTCCCAAAGTGCTGGGATTGCAGGCATGAGCCACTATGCCCAGCCCATTATTTTTTAAAGGAAAAAAAAAAAGCTTTATTGAGACATAATTCATATATCATAAAGTTCAAAATTTTAAATTGTACAGTCCAGTACTTTATAGTATATGCACAATGCTGTATATCATTCACCACTGTTCAATTCTAGAACATTCCCTCCCCTCCCAGTCCTGGCAAACACTAGTCTACTTTCTGTCTTTTTGGATTTGCGTATTCTGGACATTTAATATCATTGGAATCATACAATACTTGGCCTTTTGTTTCTTTCCCTCATAATAATGTTTTCAATGTTCATCTGTGTGGAAGAGTATATCAGAATTCCATTCCTTTTTATAGACAAATAATATTCTATTGTGTGGATATACAGTACTGCATTTTATTTATTCATCAGGTAGTTGGAATCCATTCTTTCTGAATCATTGTCAATCTTCAGTGATAAAAAGCTTGAAATTATAGTTTGGTACAGAGCAGCCTTTGATATATACTTTAGACATTAAAAAAGTATGTGTATGTGTATATGTTTTAATATTTATGTTTTAATCTTGCATTTTAAAACTCTAAAAAATCATTAGTTCTAAAACACTGTGATTATCCAAAGGTTTTGAATGAGAGATTTTGTATAATAACTTGAAATTAAGAAGGAAGAGGATTTGGCCATCTGTAAAGGAAAATTTTTAACATATCCTTTTTTTCTAGGTAGACATTCACTAGACCCTTTTTTTCCTTCCCCTTATATCTCTAAATAAAAGGCATCTCACTGACAACAATTTTAATTCTTTATCTTTCTTCCCTCATCTGATTGGTCAGGATGCCCAGTGTGTTCTACTTTATTAATAGTTCCCATTTGTTCTTTCCTTTCTGTTCTCACCACCAGAAACTGAGTTCAACTTTATTCTATATAATAACAGAGCGACTTTACATGTATCAGAGAACTTATCAGTCTTTGTACTTGTCTCCTTCCAGTTACAAGCCAGTAAGCTCTTTGAAAGCAGGAACTGTCATTTTGCTCTTGGCTTTCTTCCATAGTGGCTTGCAAAGAGTTTGTACTCAACTGTTGGCTGAAAACATGATGGTGAACAAGTGGTACGAATAATATTAGCACTTAATTTTTTTCTCTTCTTTAGTATAGTGTTTCTCAATAATTTTTTTCCTCCTCTTTAGTATAGTGTTTCTCAATGTTTCTTATCAGGTAAACCTTAAGATTTTCAAAACAGGATGTTATTATTTTTGAGTTACAAAAAAAATTTCAGAAACTATATTGCTAAAAATTATATTATTAAATTATTTTAAATATAAAATAATATGCATAATAAAGACATTAAAATGTTTTCAAAGAATATGGAAATCAATAAATGTAATCCATCACATAAACAGAACCAATGACAAAAGCCATATGATTTTCTCAATAGATGCAGAAAAAACCTTCAATAGAATTCAATATCCTTTCATGTTAAAAACTCTCAATAAACTAGGCATTGATGGAACATATCTCAAAATAATAAGAGCTATTTATTACAAACCCACAGCCAATATCATACTGAGTGGGCAAAAGCTGGAAGTATTCCCTTTGAAAACCAGCACAAGACGAGGATATCCTCTCTCACCATTCCTATTTAACATAGTATTGTAAGTTCTGGCCAGGGCAATCAGGTATTCAAATAGGAAGAGAGGAAGTCAAATTGTCTCTGCAGATGACATGATCCTATATTTAGAAAACCCCATCATCTCAGCCTAAAAGCTCCTTAACCTGATAAGTAAATTCAGCAACGTCTCAGTATACAAAATCAATGTGCAAAAATCACAAGCATTCCTTTACACCAACAATAGACAAGCAGAGAGCCAAATCATGAATGAACCCCCATTCACAATTGCTACAAAGAGAATAAAATACCTAGGAATACAGCTAACAAGGAATGCAAAGGACCTCTTCAAGGAGAACTACAAACCACCACTCAAAGAAATAAGAGAGGAAACAAACAAATGGAAAAACATTCCACCCTCATGAACAGAAAAAATCAATATCATGAAAATGGCCATGGTGCCCAAAGTAATTTATAGATTCAATATTATTCCCAAACTACCATTGACATTCTTCACAGAATTAAAAAAAAAAAATTTAAAAATCCATATGGAATGAAAAAAAGAGCCTGAATAGCCAAGACAATTCTAAGCAAAAAGAATAAAGCTGAAGGCATCATGCTACCTTACTTCAAACTATACTACAAGGTTACAGTAACCGAAACAGCAGCATGGTACTGGTACAAAAAAAGACACATAGACCAATGGAACAGAATAGAGATTTAAGAAATAAGACCATATATCTACAACCATCTGATCTTTGACAAACCTGACAAAAACAAGCACTGGGGAAAGGATTCCCTATTTAATAAATAGGGCTGGGAAAACTAGCTAGCCATACGCAGAAAATTGAAACCAGACCCCTTCCTTACAGCTTATACAAAAATTAACTCAAGATGGATTAAAGACTTAAATTTAAAACCCAAAAATATAAAAGCCCTAGAAGAAAATCTGGGCAATACCATTCAGGACATAGGCACAGTCAAAGATTTCATGACAGAAACATCAAAGGCAATTGCAACAAAAGCAGAAATTGACAAATGGGACCCAATTAAACTAAACAGCGTCCGCACAGCAAAGGAAACTATCTTCAGAGTCAACAGAGAACCTACAGAATAGGAGAAAGTTTTTGCAACGTATCTATCAGACAAAGTTCTACTATCCAGAATTTTCAAGGAACTTGAACAAATTTACAAGAAATAAACAAACAGCCTCATCAAAAAGCAGGCAAAGGACATGAACAGACATTTTTCAAAAGAAGACATTTACGCGGCCAAGAAACATGAAAAAAACTCAACATCACTGATCATTAGAGAAATGCAAATCAAAACCACAATGAGATACCATCTCATGCCAGTAAGAATGGCAATTATTAAAAAGTCAAGAAACAACAGATGCTCTTTAGGCTGTGGAGAAATAGGAATGCTTTAACACTGTTGGTGGAAATATAAGTTAGTTCAACCGTTGTAGAAGACAGTTTGGCAATTCCTCAAGGATCTAGAACAGAAATACTGTTTCACCCAGCAATCCCATTACTGGATATATATTACTGGGTATATACCCAAAAGAATGTAAATCATTTTATTATAAAGATGCATGTATGTGTATGTTTATTGCAGCACTATTCACAAGCAAAGACATGGAATCAACTCAAGTGCCCATCAGTGACAGACTGGAAAAAGAAAATGTCGCACATATACACCATAGAATTCTATGCAGCCATAAAAAGTAATGTCATCACGTCCTTTGCAGGCACATGGATGAAACTGGAAGCCATCATCTTCAGAAAACTAACACAGGAACAGAAAACCAAATACTGCATGTTCTCATTCATAAGTGGGAGCTTAATAATGAGAATACATGGACACAGGGAGGGGAACAACACACACCAGGGCCTATCAGGGGGTGGGGGAAGGGAGAGCATCAGCATAAATAGCTAATGCATGCGGGGCTTAATACCTAAGTGATGGGTTGACAGGTGCAGCAAACCACCATGGCACACATTTACCTATGTAACAAACCTGCACGTCCTGCACATGCACCCTAGAACTTAAAATTTTGAAAAAATTATACCCCATTATAATTCTCTGTAGTATATTTATATTTATAATTGTTCCTATATTTTATATATTTAATTTTCTGAAAACAAATTAATTTTACAAGGTAGTGAGATCACCAAAAGCGTGAGAACAGTCCAAAGCTAAAAATGGGTCCCAGGTAATAGCAAAGAGGTAAACAATCCACATGCAAATAGTCAAGAATCCATCCTACGTATTTCTTTAACCTTCTCCTCTTCTCTATACAGAGTTAGAACTTTTGGTTCTAACACAAGGACTTCATAAAAAGACATATCCAAATAAAAATAATTAAATAAAACGTTGTTCTCTGTATAAAGCTGCTGTCATTTGTTTGGAGAGAGGTAAGGTCTCTGTTAGAACAGGTCTGAATGAAAAACATGAGCTACTGAGATTCTAGGAAAAATGAGAGGGCCGTACTAAGAAATGTCTAAAACTACAGAGTAAAGAGTAAACTACTCTTATAGAGTAAAGGTTTCTCTCTCTCTCTCTCTGTCTCTCTCTCCCTCTCTCTCTCTCCCCCCGTCTTTCTCTCATTTACTCTTTCCCACGCGCATGTGTGTATGCACACACACACACATTTACACAGGAAAAATAATAACCCAGCTTCCTATTACTAAAGACAAAGGTATAAACTAATGCACATGGAGGATCTGTTACTGTGGCAACAGCAACCCCATGTGCTTTGTTTGAACTCAACAAACAACAAAAAATCCTTGAAATTTCGCCTTCATCATCTTCATTGAAAACATTTTCTGAGCTCTGATGAATCATGAAAAGCACCATTTGATTGCTATTGGGTTACAGAGTATGGAGAAACCAATTTGTTTTTGTTCTTTCAAGGTTATGATTTAAATAGGAATGTCAAGACCAGCTGAAGAATAATGATAGGGCTGATTTATGCCAATACATCAATCACAAATTCCCAAGAAGAAGAAAATGATGGTACATATTTTAATACGTTATAGACATAGGTATTGGCTACAGATTTAGATAGATTTGTAGATATGCACACAAATGCAAATATAAGTGTGTGTCTGTGTGTATATATACATACATATATAGAGACATATATCTATATGGATACAGAGATTTCTGTTGATTTATAGAAGACAACATTTGAAACAATTGATCTTCACACAGCCCTCAAACAAACAAAAAATACATGAACATAGTATCCCATAGTCCAGAATTTTAGAGATAGTAGAGGCATTTCAAAAATATCCTAGTCTCTTCTTTCCCAAAGTAATAAATGTAATGTGATAATATATTATTTTAGATTATATATGTGCCCTTTATTTTAATCAGTAAATGTT
This sequence comes from Piliocolobus tephrosceles, assembly GCF_002776525.5. Classification (NCBI taxonomy): domain Eukaryota; kingdom Metazoa; phylum Chordata; class Mammalia; order Primates; family Cercopithecidae; genus Piliocolobus; species Piliocolobus tephrosceles. The sequence goes on along the minus strand of NC_045449.1, from coordinate 39,449,464 downwards.
TGCTTTTATCAATATATTTATGGAAAACTTGTATCATTGCTACCTATTTTATAAAGTTTATTTTTAAACAAATCTATTTAAGTTTAAAATGGATTGATCTGTACTATCTGTGCAAATTTTGTATAACTGTAACACTGTACCATAAATAAAGACTATTAATTTAAAATGGGTTGGTTGAAAGGCAAACATTAATTAAATAAAAGTATAGATGATCCACAGTTATGACAAACATTATAAGGCAAAACACAAATTATTACAGGTGGGAATACACTGATCTTATCCAAGGTGGTCATTTTGCAGACAAGTAGACTATGACTGATAGAGTCATACAATTCTAAGGCCGAGTGCGGTGGCTCATGCCTATAATCCCAGCACTTTGGGCGGCTGAGGCAGGCGGATCACGTGAGGCCAGGAGTTCGGGACCAGCCTGGCCAACATGGCAAAACCCTATCTCTACTAAAAATATAAAAATTAGCCAGGTGCGGTGGTGCATGTCTGTAGTCCCAGCTACTTCCTCGGGGGGCTGAGGCACGAGGATCACTTGAACCCAGGAGACTGAGATTGTAGCGAGCCAGGATCATGCCACTGCACTCCAGCCAGGGCCATAGAGGGAGACTCTGTCTTAAAAAAAAAAAAAAAAAAAAGGGTCACACACTGTTCTAGATTCGTGTTCAGCCTCCAGACCTGCGTTTCTGGTGTAGAGCCTTCTCCCCCTATCATGTTGCCCTCCTTTGTCACTAAGTCAGTTCCTTGCAACTTCATCTTCTAGAGTGAATCTGTATTCTGTTCCTTATTGTTGCCCAGCATACAGGGTTCGCTGCTTTATTTCTCCCAGAACCCCACAGCTACTATAATATATCGGAGAGGGTCAGATCCAGAGAAATAAACTATACCAGTAATTGGAACAGGGAAAATTTAATTAAAAAATTATGAAGGGATAAAGAGTGGTTAACTACTAAAAGGAGTAAAGAGGACACTAAGGCATAGTAGCCACTGAAGTAGCAATTGTAGAAAACAGCTACTTTTCCTAGGGATGAAGGAGAACTAACAAGGAAGGAATTTGGCAACTTTTATTGGAGCCCTTTCCACAGTCTGGGATTCAGACCTCTGGGGAAAGGTACAGCTGCACAAGAACACATAGTCCATTAGTAGAAAATTAGCTTGCTGGAGGGCACCAGTTGTCATTGGATCACAGCAACTGCCTGCTGCTGAGTGGAGGAAAAACTTACTGAACAGTATGGACTGCAGCTAAACCATGAGGAAGGCTGAGGTGAGCATAACTCCCACCAACACACGCACACATGACAATATGCTGGCTTCCACAGCACACTGGAAGAAGGAAAAGAAGTCCTTCTTCCTGCTCTGGCCTTGAAGAATTGCTCTAGCATCCTTTATTATTAAAGATCAACATTGTGCCAGCTGGGAAGAAGAAATGCTCACAGGGTCCAGTTCCAGTATCACAAAGCACAGTGAGGAAGGGTAAATTTCAGGCTAAAAGGCAAAAATTAATAGTAGTATAACTAATTTAAAGATGTGGTCCATTAGTGCATGCTATTACTCTAAAACAAAATAGACTATAAGAAAAATCTTCCTGTGCAATAAGAATAGAGCCTAAGGCTTTTAAGCCTGAATGAGGGACTATAGATTCTTTAAAATGAGAGTTTGTTTCTAAAATTTTCCATTTAAAATATCTACTCCTTGTCAAAGTTTACTTAAAGCATTCTTTAAACTCATTATTTAAAATTATTTAATTACAAATAATAAATCTCTTGTGGCAAAATATACTACATATGACATCAAAAGAAAATACAAACTATTTGCAATATGTATGAATGACAAAGATAATTATCATTAATTTATAAAGAGTTCTTTCAGACTGATTAGAAAGGCAAATAAATCAGTATAAAGTGGGTAAAGTATTTGAAGAGGCAATCATAGAAAGTGAAATGCAAAAGGTCAATATATATATGAAAATATACTCAAACAAAATAGTTGATAAAATACAAAATAATTAATCACATTACTTAAACTGTGAAATTTTTCCCTGTGATTGAAACATTTTAATAACATCCAATGAGACCAAGGATGTAAGAAAATAAACTTACTCACACATTGTTGAGCATTATAACTTTCAACAATTTGTGAAAAGCCTTCTGGTAGTGTTAATTAAAATTTATAATGCAATTATCTTTTGACCAAGCAATCTACCTCTTGGAAGTATTTTTAAAAAACACATATATGAGACTATATGTGCATATATATATATATATATATATACATATATATGTATGTATGTATGTATGAATATATATGAATGATTCAGAAAGCAATGCATTTTATTAGCAAAAAAATAACTGGAATAATCTGAATGTCTATCAGTACAAGAAGGGATGATTAAATTATGGTAATTCTCAATATGAAACAAAATACAGTAATGTAAAATTCAGTTATATTTTTGAATGTTGATTTGAAAGTGTATTCATAAAATAAGGTGAAATTTTAAAAAGTTTCCAAATAACACATATTTTGATCCAGTTTTTATAATGCAATTACATATGGATATAGTTCATAAATCTTGTTTAAGCAGATGAAAATGTATAGTGTAGAATGATGAACATTGCATTTTAAACAGTGGTTACATTAGTGTGCAGAAGTAAAGCTTTAAAGAGGACAATTTTAATATAAATAGTCCCATAATGTTCAAATTATTAGAACAGGCATAAATTATTTTTAAAATTTAAATAGTTAATATAAAATATATATGTTTTCTTTATTGCTGTCCTATGAACCTATGATCTCCTTTTTCCTCATGGCTAAGGGAGAAAAAGAGCCAATTTAATGGGTAAATTTAAAATTTTAAAAATTAGACTTGGTGATGTGTGAGATCCCTTCTTTTCCAACATTATGTAAGGTATGTGGGAGATGTGTTGTCAGATGGAAGGAGGGAGTGTGGCTGCCTTATGGAGGAAGACAAGTGGGCTGTGTAAAGATTTTAAGGATGAATACAGATGAGCAAAGCTGAAGGACAGTTTTCTAAGCAGAAGTGAAGTGGGCAGTGAGTTCTATATTCATGTTCTTCATTCACAAGAAATAGTATCATCAGGAAAGAAAAAAATTCAAACAACCTTCACCCTTTAAAGTATAGCAGAGCGATTAAAGGATGCCATCTGCCTCATGTACTGTCATGGGAAACTAAGTTCTTAAGGTGCTAGCAAGTTCAGATTGCTACTTCAACCTATCTAGTTGAAAATCAGAGGATATCTTAGAAATAACTAGTCAAGGCAACTGTACACAGTAAAGCCTGACTCAGTTATAAATAGCAATGACAGAGTTAGCTTAAAGAGGAGAGGATCCTTCTGGATAACCTTACATGCAATACAAACACAAATGTAAGACTTGAAACTATGAAACTGCTGTGAGAAAACATAGGGGAAATGCTTCATGACATTAATCTGGGCAAAATTTCTTTTGCATAAGACTGCAAAAGCATAGGCGACAGAAGCAAAAACAGACAAATGTGATTGCATCAAAGAAGCTTCTGTACAGCAAAGGAAATAATCCACAGAATGAAGAGACAAACTACAAACTTGGAGAAAATGTTTGCAAACTATACCTCTGATAGGTATTAATATGAAAGACAACAAGCCTTGGCTAAGATGTGGAGAAAAAGGAACATTTACACCCTGTTGGTGGGAATGCAAATTAGTATAGTCACTATAAAAAACAGTATGGAGGTTTGTCAAAAAATTTAAAAAAGAACTACCATACTATCCCACAATCCCACTGGTGGGTATATGTATCCAAAGGAAAAGACACAGTATATCAAAGAGATATCTGCACTCCCATATTTACTACAGCACTATTCACAATAGCCAAGATATTGAATCAAGTTAAGTGTCCATCAATGGATGAATGAAAGAACAAAGAAAATGTGGTACATATTAAAAATGGAATACTATTCAGCAATGAAAAAGAATGAAGTCTTGTCATTTGTTACAACATCAACAATCCTGGAGGACATTCATTTAAGTGGAGTAAGTCAGAAACAGAAAGATAAACACCGATGATCTCACTCATATGTGGAATCTTAAAAAAAAAAATCTAATTTCATAGAATAGAGAATAGTGGTTATCAGAGATTGGGGAGGGTAGTGGGTAGCACATATTGAGTGGAAGGATAGAGAGTGGTTAGCCAATGGGTATAAAGCTGCAATTAGATAGATGGAATAAGTTCTGGTGCTTTATTGTGCAGTAGTATGACTATAATTAGAAATAATATATTGTACACATATTCTAAATAGCTAGAAGAGAGGCTTCTGAATGTTCTTACCACAAAGAAATATTAGATGTTTGAGGTAATAGATTTGCTACATACCCTGATTTGATTATTACATAAACTATATATGTATTGAAATATCACTTTGTACCCCATAATTTCATACAATTATTACATGTCAATTAAAAATAAAATAAAAAGTCATGATCAGCTGGTTATAGCAATGCATAAGATGCAGCATTCCTTTGGAAATAGTAGGTGAAGAGGGGAGGCACTTAGGGGTATACCTCAATTATGTACCTTGTAGTACCAGATACTTAATTGACTAAATCTCATTGAATACTCAGCACAACATTAGAATAAGTATTATCACTCTTCTATTTTATAGATGAGAAGATTACAAAGAGAATTGTCTCATCTTTTTTGCAATGCTAATAGGCAAAGCCAAAACTGAAACCCAATTGAGTTATCTAACCTCTACGATCTTTATATCACACAATGTCTCCCACACTGACTTATTGTCACAGATGGATATTAGTGAACTGTACATTTCAAATTCAATACATAGATTGCATGCTAGCTATGTGTCTAGAAGAGCCATATCTGTCGTAAAGAATCTGAAAGAAATATGTATAGTGGAGGTTGCCTTCAGGAAGTAGTGTTGCCATTTGGTTCCTTTCTCTTCCTCCTTTCCAGGATTGCTTTACCTGTAAGTTCTATAATTTCTTGTGTTTTTATGATGGTAAATATTGTTGTTTGCTTTCTTTCTTTTTTTTAGACAAAGTCTTGCTCTGTCACCCAGGCTGAAATGCAATGGCACAATCTTGCCTCACTACAACCTCCACCTCCAGGTTCACACAGTTCTCATGTCTCAGCCTCCTGAGTAGCTGAGATTACAGGTGTATGCCACCATGTCCTGCTAATTTTTGTTTTTTGGGGAGAGACCATGTTTGACCATGTTGACCAGGCTGGTCTTGAAACCTTGACCTCAGGTTATCTGCCCACCTTGGCCTCCCAAAATGCTGGGATTACAGGTATGAGTCCCCATGCCCAGCCATCCTTTTCTTTCTGAGTTTAGGATTCCTTCCAGCATCTCTTGTAGGACAGGCCAAGTGGTAACAAATCCCCCAGCATTTCTTTGTCTGGGATTTCTTCTCCATTAATAAAGCTTAATCTTGCTGGGTATAGAATTCTTGGTAGACAGGGTTGGTTTTGGTTTTCTTTTTTAGCACTTTAAATATGCCATCCCATCCTCTTCTGTCCTGTAAAGATTCTGCTGAAAGTCCACTGTTAGTCTGATGGGGTTTCCTTTATAGGTGACCAGCTGCTTTTCTCTTGCTAACTTTATAATTCTCTCCTTCACTTTTACTTTAAACAGTCTGATTATAATAAGACATGGTAAAGACTTTTTTGCAATTCATCTGCCTGGGGATCACTGGGCTTCCTGCATTTGGATGTCCAAATATCTTGCTGGAATTGGTAATCTCTTATCAAGTATATTGTTAAATAGATTTTTTAAACTTTTTACTTTTTCTTCCCTCTTAGGAATACCAATAATTTATAAGTTTGTTCACTTTACATAGTCCCAAACATCTCAAAGGCTTTGTTTGTGCATCTCACCACACTGCCACAGCTGCTGGCACATGCATGTAAGCATGGATCCCTCTGTCATCAACCCAATAAAGCACTTTGACTGGCACCACCCATCGTACTGTTGTGGCCAGCAGACTGGGAACATCTTGGCCTCTCCAGTGCAGTAGATTCCTAACCTTGAGGAGCCACAGAACAAAGAAGGGGGGCTGGTATTAGCCCCCAGAGTTAGAGCATGCAGTCCAGGAGTGCTGAGCTGAGGCTTGGAACTGTATACTCCTCTAGAAACAAACCCAGTTAACTGATTCTAACTTATACCACAATCAAACCCCCAGGAGCATCAAAGGAGACAGAGGCCAAAAAAATAAAAAGTCCAAAAGATAGCAACCGCAAAGATTGAAGGAATATCAATCCACACAGATGGGGGTGGGGGGAGTGCAATATCTGCAATATCTGGCAACTCAAGAAGCCAGAATGTCCTCTTACATACAAACAGTCACACTAATTCCCCAGCAACAGTCCTTAATCACACTGCAATAGCTAAGATGACAGAAATAGAATTGAGAGTATGTATAGCAATGAATATAATCAACATTCAGTAAAAAGTCAAACCCCTATCTAAGGAATCTAAGGAATATATTAAAATAATGCAAGATATAAAAGACAAAATTGCCATTTTAAGAAACAACCAAATTGATCTAATAGAACTGAAAAATTCACTTCAAGAATTTCATAATACAATCACAAATATTTACAGCAGAATGGATGAAGCTGAGGAAAGAAACTCAGAGCTTAAAGACCAGTATTCCAAAATTAGTCAGAGAAAAATTTTTAAAAACAATAAGAATGAACAAAATATTTGAGAAATACAGGATTATGTAAAGAGACCAAATTTACAAATTCATTGACATCCCTGAAAGAGAGGGAGAGAAAGCAATCAACTTGGAAAACATATTTGCAGATATTGTGCATAAAAATGTCCCCAATGTAGCTACAGACACCAGCACTTAAATTCAAGAAATTCAGAGAACCCCTGTGAGATACTATATAAGATGACCATCCCCTAGATATATACTCATCAGATTCTCCAAGATCAAAGTGAAAGAAAAAGTGTTAAAGGCAGCTAGAGAGACAGGGCAAGTCACCAACAAAAGGAACCCCAATAAGCTAATAGCAGACCTTTCAGGAGAAACTCTACAAGCCAGAGTACATGGTGTATGTTTACTCAAAATTCTTAAAGAAATTCCAAACAAGAATTACATATTCAACCAAACTAAACTTCATAAGCCAAGGAGAAATAAGATCCTTTTCAGACAAGCAAATGCTGAGGGAATTCATTACCACCAAACTTGCCTTAAAAAGGATCCTAAAGGAAGTACTAAATATGGAAAGGAAATACCATTACAAGCCACCACAAAAACACACTTAAGTACACCAACCAGTGACACTACAAAGCAACCATGCAAACAAGTCTGTATAATAAGCAGCTAACATTATGATGACAGGACCAAATCTACACATATCAATGCTAACCTTTAATGTAAATGAGCTAAATGCCCACTAAAAAGCACAGAGTAGCAAGTCGGATGAAGCATCAAGACCCAAGTGTATGCCATCTTCGAGATGCATCTCACAATGACATCCATAGTCTCAAAATAAAGGGAGGTAGAAAAATCTACCAAGAAAATGGAAAACAGAAAATAAAGTAGAGGTTGCTATGCTAATTTCAGACAAAACAGACTACAAACCAAAAAAGACAAAGAAGGGCATTACATAATGGTAAAGGGTTCAATCCAACAAAAAGACCTAACTATCCTAAATACATATGCAACCAACACAGGAGCACCCAGATTAATAAAGCAAGTTCCCAGAGACCTGCAAAGAGACTATTTTCATACAATAATAGTGGGAGACTTCAACACCCCACTGACAGTATTAGACAGATCATCAAGTTAGAAAACTAACATAGATCTCTGGGACCTAAACTTGACATTTGATAAAATGGTCCTAACTGATATCTACAGAATTCTCCACCAGAATACAACAGAATATACATACTTCTCATCTGCATATGGCACATACTTTAAAATCAACCACACCATTGCCCATAAAACAAAACTCTACAAATTAAAAAAAAAAAAAAATGTCAAAATCATACCAAACACACTCACTGGCCTGAGTGCAATAAAAAGATAAATCAATATTATGAAAATCACTCAAAACCATATAGTTGAACAGAAATTAAATAATCTGAACCTGAATAACTTTAGTAAAGAATGAAATTAAGGCAGAAATCAAGAAATTCTTCAAAATTAATGAGAACAAAGATCACATACCAGAATTTCTAGGAAGCAGCTAAAGCAGTGTCAATAGGATTATAGCACTAAATGCCTACATCAAAAACTTAGAAATATCACAGATTAACAATCTAACATCACACCTAGAGGAACTAAAGAAACAAGGGCAAACCAACCCCCAGGCTAGCAGAAGACAAGAAATAACCACATTTAGAAGTGAACAGAAAGAAATTAAGACTCAAAACCCCATAGAAAGATCAACAAATCCAGGAGTTGGTTCTTTGAAAACTAAATTAGATTAATTGGCTGCTAGCTAGAATAACAAAAATATAGAATATCCAAATACATAAAATCATAAATGACAAAGGGGATATTCCCACTGACCCCACAGAAATACAGGTAACCATCGGTGACTACTATAAAAAACTCTACGCACACAAACTAGAAAACATATGAGAAATGGGATAAACTCTTAGACACATACAACCTCCCAAGATTAGAAAAGGAAGAAACTGAATCCTTGAACAGACCAATAATTAGACCCAAAATTAAATTAGTAATAAAAAGCGTATCAACCAGAAAAAAGCCCAGGACCAGATGAATTCACAGCCTATTTCTACCAGATGTATAAAGAAGAACTGGTATCATTCCTACTGAAATTATTCCAAAAAATTAAGGAGGAGGGATTCCTCCATAGCTCATTCAAAGAGGCCAGCATCATCCTGATACCAAAAACTGGCAGAGACACACACACAAAATGAAAATTTCAGGCCAATATCCCTGAAGAACATAGATGATGAAAAAATCTTCAACAAAATACTAGTAAACCAAATTCAACAGCTCATCAAAAAGCACGTCAAAACTATGAACAAGCAGGCAATATCCCTGGGAGGCAACGTTGGCTCAACATACACAATTCAGTAAGTGTGATTCATCACATAAACATAACTAAAAACAAAACCACATAATCATAACAATAGATGCAGAAAAGCCTTTCAATAAAATTCCACATGCCTTCATGTTAAAACCCTCAACAAACTAGGCAACAAACATATTCCCAAATAATAAGAACCATCTATGCAAACTTACAGCCAATACAACTGAATGGGTAAAATCTGGAAGCATTCCTCTTAAAAACTGAAACAAAACAAAGATGCTCACTCTCACCACTCCTTTTCAACATCGTCCTGGAAGTCTTAGCTAGAACAATCAGGCAAGAGAAAGAAATAAAAATGCATCCAGCTAGGAAGAGAGAAAGTCAAACTATCTCTGCAGACAGTATTACTCTATACCTAGGAAACCCCATAGTCTCTGCTCAAAAGCATCTAGATCTGATAAACAACTTCAGCAAAATTTCAGGATACAAAATAAATGTACAAAAAAAAATTAGTAACATTTCTATACACAAACAACATCCAAGCTAAGAGCCAATCAAATACACAACCCCATTCACAATAGCCACAAAAAGAATGAAATACCCAGAAATACAGCCAACCACGGAGATGAATGATCCTACAGTGAAAACTACAAAATGTCACTCAAATAAATCAGAGATGACACAAACAAATGGAAAAACATTTCATGCTCATGGATAGAAAGAATACATATCATTAAAATGGCCATACTGCCCAAAGCAATTTAGAAATTCAACGCTGTTTATCTATTAATCTACCATTGACATTCTTCACAGAACTAGATAAAACTATTTTAAATTTCATATGGAGCCAATAAAGAGGCTGAATAGCTAAGACAATCCTAACCAAAAAGAACAAAGCTGAAGGCATCAAATTACCCAACTTCAAACTATACTACAATGCTACAGTAACCAAAACAGCATGGTACTGCTACAAAAACAGACACATAGACCACTGGAACAAAATAGAGAGCCAAGAAATAAAGCCACACACTTGCAATCATCTATTCCTTGACAAAGTTGACAAAAGCAAGCCATGGGGAAAGGACTCTCTATTCCATATATGGTGCTGGGATGACTTCCTACCTATATTCAGAAGATTTATACTAGTCCCCTTCCTTACTCTACATATAAAAATTAACTTAAGACTTAAATGTAAAACCAAAAACTGAAAACACTGGAAGATAACCTAGGAAACACCATTCTGCATATAGGCTCTGGAAAGGACTTCATGATGAAGACACCAAAAGCAATTGCAACAAAAATAAAAGTTTACAAATGGGACCTAATTAAACTAAAGAGCTTCTGCACAGCAAAAGAAACTATCAACAGAGTAAACAGACAACTGACAGATGGGGGAAAATATTTGCAAACTATGCATCTAACAAAGATCTACTATGCAGAATCTATAGGGAACCTAAACAAAATAATAAGCAAAAAAAACCCCATTAAAAAGTAGGCAAAGGTCATGAACACTTTTCCAAAAAAGACATATAAGCAGTCAACATACAAGCATATGAAAAAAATACTTAACATTGGCCAGAAGCAGTGGCTCACGCCTATAATCCCAGCACTTTGGGAAGCCGAGGCGGGTGGATCACGAGGTCAGGAGATCGAGACCATCCTGGCTAACACGGTTGAAACCCCGTCTCTACTAAAAATAAAAAAAATTAGCCGGGCATGGTGGTGGGTGCCTGTAGTCCCAGCTACTCAGGAGGCTGAGGCAGGAGAATGGCATGAACCCAGGAGGAGGAGCTTGCAGTGAGTTGAGATCGTGCCACTGCATTCCAGTCTGGGTGACAGTACAAGACTCCATCAAAAAAAAAAATACTCAGCATCATTAAGTATTAGGGAAATGCATATGACAATCACAATGAAATGCTATCTCACACCACTTAGCATGGTTATTATTAAAAGACAAAAAATAACAGATGTTGGTGAGGTTGCATAGGAAAGCACTTCTACACTGCTTGTGGGAATGTAAATTGGTTCAGCCATTGTGGAAAGCATTGTGGCAATTTCTCAAAGAACTTTGAATAGAATTACCATTTTATCTGGCAAACCCACTATTGAGTATATACCCAAAGGAATATAAATTATTCTACCATACTGACATATCCACATGTATGTTCATTGCAGCACTATTCACAATAGCAAAGCCATGGAATCAACCTAAATGCCCATCAATGGTAGACCGGATAAAGAAAATGTGGCACATTTACACAGTGGAATACTATGCAGGCATAAAAATGAACAAGATTACGTCCTTTGCAGAAACACGGATGGAACTGGAGGCCATTATCCTAATGCAGAAACAGAAAACAGAATACTGCATGTTCTCACTTACAAGTGGGAGCTAAACATTGAGTACACATGAACTCAGAGAAGGCAACAATAGACACTGGGGCCTACTTGAGGGTGGAACGTAAGAGGAGGGAGAGAATTTAAAAACTATCTATCAGATCCTATGCTTATTACCTAGATGATGAAATAATCTGTACACCAAACCTTTGTGACACACAGTTTACCTACATGAGAAACCTGTACATGTATCCCTGAGCTTAAAAGTTTAAAAATTAAATAAATAAATAAATACATAAATAAAATCAGACAAAGATGGGGTTCAAAACCCATGTCCAGTACTTAATAGCTGTGTGGATCTTGAGGAAGTAATTCAATTATTAAAAATGTGTTTGTGTTCTCTGTAATGTTAGAGGGAGTGTTCCTGAGACTGTGTAGGTCACATTGAGATGCTTTAGAGTGACATATGTGAATTCAGCATAGCCAAAGTTTACCGAACCTATGCCAGCTCAACTCCACTGTGCCCAACTTTTAAAGTACTCTATAATTACTAGGTGTGTCTAAGATTTTGAGAAATAATGAAGAGATTATAGGAGAGACTCTTGAACACTAGCTTTCTCAAAGCAGTCTTGAGATAAAGAAAAAACATTTGTGTCTACTAAATGGAAGAAAATGTGTCCTTTTGGCATCTATAATTCTAATATAGAATATTAGATCTATATTAGATCTAGATTTTCATATTAGACAATATGAAGATCTAGAAGATCTTAAACCCTGAAGAGAAAGATGTTGTCTAGAGATGCAGGCCGATGAAATGCCATAGCAACATGGGCAGATGAAAGTAGGAAGCACTGTTTTCAGACTTTCTTCTGTTATAAATGACTCTGAGATGTTGAAATTATGTGCATTTTCAAAGCAGGTGTTCCTCTAGACCTAAACTTACCTCACCATGTCTTATTGATAAAGGACCTAGAAAAAAATTATTTAGGCAGATAGTGAGGACAAGAGTCCTCAGCAAGGTTTCCCTTTCAACAAAAAGCAGCCACTAAATCATTTATTTTCTAACATAAAGCAGCCTGAAAAATGAGCTGCAGACATAGATAAGCAAGCTGGAAGCTTGCACAGGTGAGTGCCAATAGAAAAGGGCTACCTGGAAGCCAAGTATGTTCAACATGGAGGCTTCATCTTACATTTTCTTTGTCACCACGTGTATAGGAAAGAACCAGGCAACATGGCACTGACCAGGTAGAGAACCTATCTGCATAATAAAACATTAGGGTGGGGCAGCCAGCTCTTGCACACTATGCAAATGACACACCTGGTCTGACCAATCTTTCATGCCCTATGTAAATTAAACACTGCCTCCTCAAGCTAGTCTATAAAACCCTGTGCATTTCACCACGCAACTGGCAACTAATTTTTCTCCAGGACCCCTCTCCGCACAGAGAATTCTTCTCTTTCTTTTGCCTATTAAACTTCCACTCTTAACACTCTTAACCTCACTCTGGTGTGTCCGCATCCTAGTTTTCTCTGGCATGGGACAACGAACCTCAGGTATTACCCCAGAGGAACAACGCCACATCAGTATATCAGACTTTTCTGTCCTTTGAGAGATGCAAGTTTATCATCTCAGAAATAGAGAAGCACTTTAACAGGATGACCAGAGAATCTAGCTTAGGATGAATATCTCAGCTCAGCTAATCAACGGGCATTATTATTTTATCATTGATGGCCCAAGGATATTATGTGAAAACAATATGGTTTCCCCATATCCACAGTTATTCAAGGAATGTCCTTCTCAAAATACTGATGAGAAGAGAGGGTAGGGGGCAAAATAGAGGAGACCAGAGAAAGAAGGAAGGATAACAGGAAAGGAGAGAAATCTATTTTACTGAAGGAAAGTCACAGACTCCTGAATAGACAGGACTATAAGGAAAAGCAAGGAGACAGATGAAAAGATTTATCTTTCTGATATGACAACCTATTGGTTAGTTGATTGATTTATGAATCTGACAAATGTTGTTGTGAATTTTCTATGCACATGAATGCTACTTACTGAAATGTATAACACTTCTCAGGTTAATTTTATTGAAATAGCATTATGTCAGTGGTATGTGTGCCAGAATATTAATTTTAGTAATTAGGTGACACCAATCCACCCCTAGTATCTATATTTAACAGCACCTGAAGGGTTTCTTTAGCTTGAGATAATATAAAGATAACAAAAAGGAATTGTTAAAAAAGACTGAACTAGCAGTCTGTAATGGGGATATGTTGTAAATATATAGTGTGGAGGACACAATGAATTCTGCTGTATCCTCTACTCCTCCCTACACTAGAACGCTGGTAATTCTTAATCAATGTAGTGTTTAATGGACTAGCTCTAGTCTAATTTCCCTTGGTCCTAGAGAGGCTCTTGTGGGTTGTACAGTGCTTTGACTCATTGTTTGTACTTCTTGTTTCAGGGGATCATCTTAATTCTGGGTTTATATGTTCAGTCAAAATATAGCCTTTAAGGACTGAGGCTGAATCAAGTGATTTCTAAGGTCAGTTTTCTTTTCTTAAAATGTGATCTGAAAAATGTTGGCTAGGGCTTTATTACATCATTAATCTATGTTTCTATACCCTGGGCACTGAAAGTGGGACATTTTTCTAGGATAACTTCCTTCTGAAGGATTAGAGTTTCCTGTGCACTTAGTCACAGGGCTAGAAGATAGAAAGAGAATGGTTTGTTTAAGGGGTTTTATTTTCCCCTTTTTCTCTTTTCTTATTTATTTATGTATTCACTTATTTACTTATTGATTGAATTTTTGGGTATTTTGTGAGAAAAATCACTTCCTGCCAAGAAAATGAAACTAAATATGGACTTTCTGTTTTATAGTATACTGACACTTCCTGTGTAACCTCATAAAACTCCCCCCAGGCAACATTCTAAGGAAGGAACTGTTAAATCACTTCATAACCAGTATCATGTGGAATACACATAATCTTCTGCTAGACCTTAAAAACACAAGTGATCCAAAACAATTTTGTCTGCCTTCAAGAAATTTACAATCTATTCATCCATTCCATGAATTCATTCAAAAATCCTTTCGAGGAATTACCATGTACTAAGCTACAACTAGCTAGGGACACAAGCCACACAAATAAAAACTTTCTCTACCAGAAATGAAAAACATAGTATTGCAATACTAACATTGGTATTTTCATTACTAAATATTATTATAACATAGCACAAGTTTGTGTTAAGTTAATGGCACAGATTGCATAAGAACCATGGGAATTCAGAAGCAAGAAAAGTTACAAGAAACTAGGTGTGTCAGAGAGAAGGATTCTTTCTAAAAACAGTATTTTGCCTGGCATATGAAGACGAGCTTAATTTGTCATCATCATTTTTTATTTTCATGGCATCTGCCTTTCCCAAACCAAATCTTTAAGTAAGACTCTCTCACCTGGGCAAATCATTGCACTATACGTTTCTCTATTTTTACCTCATCCCCTCAACCACTTGCCCTGATCATAGGAATTCTATTCATAGAATTTTACAACCAGAAGAGATCTTTTGAATATAAAACAGATAAACAATCCACTCTTCACTGAAGCAGGAATAGGGCCCAGAAGCTGGTCCACTCAGCTTCCACCTCATTGCTTTTCAGTAAAAATCATGACATCTCAATGGAAACATAGCATTCACTTTTAAACCATTGATCTAGACCAACCCACTAACCAAGAATTTACCAGGAAGGTTAAATGGTCCACTACCAGTGATGAGACTGCTAATTGGTGGTGCCTACTAGGCAATATCTCAGTCCAGTGCTTCTGTTATTACTCTCAGTTCACCATCAAAATAAACATTACCTCCAAATTACCCTCAGGACTACATATTTTGCAACAAATGCTAAAAATGTTTAAAAGGTGACAGAAAAGCATTAAATAAATCATGAGGCTCTTGTAGGCTTGAGAATTCTGTATGACTGCATAGATTGCATATCCTTGATGCCAATCTATTTTGATCCTAAAGACGGAGACAGAAAATGGGTAACTCGTTAAATGATCAATTCCAAGTGAAAGTCATTTACAGCTTCAGTAACTTTTTCCATGTTTTCCATCTAAGAAACTTGTGCAGATCATTCAGGCAGCAAGTCTCTGGAGAGGAGTCTGCTGGTTTTACTGTAGCAAATTTTACAACACAGTCCTTGAGACTTGAGTTTTTACCCTCCAGGAAAATAAATAAATAAATACATACATAAAGCACCTGCCCATCAGTGACCCATATTCTGCCTCTTTTGCTCCAATTAAACTTTTCTGTTCTAGATACTATTCTTGATTCTTTTATGTGAACTGAAGTCCTAAAGTTGGAAGATGTGGTAAAATATTATAGCAGCCAGGGGAGGTTAGCCTGATTTTCAAGCGAAACAGATGGGCAATCAAGGGATTTGAGAGTTGACTGTCTCTTACTGCATTTTTTGAAGTTTTTCTCCAAACGCAGTGAGTAAACTAGACCTTGGAGAATTCATTTGATGTAGGTCAACAAAGTTCTGCCCTTTTGCCAGCTTTTTATACTCATCTACCCTCACCAGGCCTCAGAGTTGGCAATCCAGCAGAAAAATCTCCAACACCCTTTCTGCCAAAGAAAGGCAGCCAGAAAAGGGAGCACTTGACAATCTGCTTATTCTATTTTCTCTGGTATTAGGTTGGAATCTATGATGCTATTATTCTAAAAAGAAAGTAATCAACATGAAAAGGAGTTTAATTTTTTTCCACCCATGCCTCCACTAAAAGGTCACTTGGATTCTATATTTCTAAATAGTTATGAGAAAAGAAAAGAAAGAAATAAGTTGGGCTGGCCAACACAACCATCAAAAGGTCAGATTCATACACTCAGGAAGCAGCATTTCCCAACAGTTAACTCATGGTCCTCTGAGGGTGTTTAAATTTTTCCTGACCTCATTAGCCTAAAAACAGAAGGTCTAAGTTTCCCTCAAAGGCAACTAACTATGTATTCTCTCACCCTAAAAGAAAGGTGTAGTGGGGACTATAATCCAAATCAGTGAATAATCAAAAATGTTTCTATTAGGCTTTGAGATGCAGTACTTTTTTTTCAGGGGCAGACTTTCCTAATTGTATTGACAGAAGTAAATATGCATAAGATAGACAAAGTGCACACACTGACTAATGAGAGAAGTTACATATCCCAAAGTTTTCCAAGAAGAAAGATGTTATCAATTCGGAATGTAAAAAGGTAGCTAATCCATATATTTTTAAAATACTATAAAAATGCTCTTTATGTGCTCAGAATTAAATCACTGCATTTAAATATATTAATAATTAAAATCAGGAGATCCCTTCCTGAACATTTGTGCATGCCCACATATCCATATTTTTGTTGAAGAATAGAAGGCTTTCATTATATTTTCAAAAAAAGAACCCAGGCCTATCACAGGTTGATACTTCTAAAATCCAAAGCACTTTATACCCATTGCTTCAATCTGAGCAACACTTTTAAATATTCTTTAGCTAAGAGGCCCTGAAATAGACTTCCTTGATTTTCTATCTAATGAAAAGGTATTTATTTGTGAAGACATAGGAAATGTCAAAAATATATATTGACCAGAGAAAATATTTGCAATGACTGCAACTTCTGCAGCCACTTACCTGAAAAGATCTACTACTGTTTTACTGGATGATACCACAAATGTGTTTCTCTCTCAAAATTATCACAGAAGTGGCAAGCCACTTGACTCCTTGATTTTTCCTGACCAATTTATATTCATTTAAGGATAAATTTATCCACATTTGGTACTCTTAATATGTTCTCACCCATGGTGCATTTCAATTTTTAATTTCACTGACATTTAAAAAAATTTAATGACTAAGATATAAATACTTATAGAATTTATATTCATCTATTTGATCTTTACAGGTGATTTAACAGAAGCCAAGTCTAATTCTTTGGGAGTCACATATATCAGCCCTTCTTTTGCTTGTCCTGATTCTGCCTTATTCAGAGTATTAGAATATTTCCATTGAATCCACTGAAGAATCCCTTTCAGAGAGTAAAACTTGCTAATCCCAGTAGTTATAAGGTATGAAATATAATGCCATGTATCCATGTTCAGTCTCTGTGTCATCTGCTATCATCATTCTTACCGTCGCAACCTCAGGCCTATCCTCCCTACCAACTCCTTCATAACCTTTCATCTCCACCACTCCCTGCCCTACCTCCATAATTGATCAGTATGCTCTAGCTTTCTCCTTTTCCCAGGCCTACTGCAGCTTGTAAATAAGACACTATCTCAGAAATTAGGATCTGCAGGCCCTTCTCTCCCAAGTTTCCTCCCCCATGCTGAATTTCTTTTGCTACCATTAACTTTATTAACATAGGCCCCTTCACCCTGAAACTTTAGAAGCTCATTGTAGAACAGATGTTCTTCCTGAACTCTACCTATGTGGTACCCCTTTCTCTAGATTAATCTCTGCTATCAATTCAGATAAGGAACCTCTGCCTGGACTCCTGACTTCCATCCCTTTCATACCTCTCCTCAAAGGTCTGCTAGAGGACTTTCCAATTCCCTTCCCAGAACCAAGCTCCATATCCAAGTATATTTCTCAGCCTTTATACTTGAGTGATCCATACTTCTTTTCACTCTTACCAGACTTTGTTGTCTAAACCTTATACACTACATCAAAGTCCTTCAGAGTTACAGTTATAAGCTGTGTTCCTTTGTTTCTGGTTTGTGTTTCTTAGATATCATTGCCTTCTTGAGTCTTACTACTTTGAAATATAAATCTAATTTCTAGCAACAGGTATCCTAGATTTAATCACATAAAGTATAGGAAGATTTAGCTTTTTGTGCTCAATTCTTAGAAAAAAAAAATAGTACACATAGTCCAGATTTGAGGAGAAACAATTCAGTGTATTGAGCTTCTAGATTTCTTTCAGTGTGCTGGGAATATAAATATCCTTATGTGACTTCTGTAAAGAAACATAAAGTACTCCTGGAAGTCTATAAAATTCCCAAAATTTGAGGTAAGATTCATGTGCCCTGTGTTCTTGTTGAAAAGCAAATAGCCTGAGTTGTGCTCTAAATAAAGATGATCCATTACTTTCAACGGTGTGTCTTAGGCAAGCTGATTGCCAAGCAGGAAACATGCTGAACTAGGTCATATGACAAATGGCCAGTTTGAGAGCATGAAAATAATAACTTTCGTCTGCTTCATGGTTGCTACCACTTCCCTTTGCTACCAAATCAGAAAATCATCAATGTAAAAGAATACACGAAATAAAAATGCTAGGAGGTGGAGGAAGCTTAACAATGTTCATTTTTTCCTCATAGAGACCCCAGAGCTTTGTGATCTAGGATTGCACACAATTTAAAGAACCCAGAGTCATAAGCTTAGGGACAGGACAAAGCAGCACTGAAGGCTATACCAACTACCATATAAAGAAATCCCCTGTTACGTCATAGTGACTTGTTTCCCTGCTCTGTTGACTTCTGTATCACAATCAGGAAAATGCTTTTGGTATCCAAAGACACACATTCATAAATAGACCGCAGCCAGCTTCTTTGACTATAAGCAACAAAAATAAACACTGACACACTTAAAAAGAAAATGGTTATTTGTTGGAAAGATCTTGGGTAACTCACATAGTCAGTAGAACAGCTGGAAAACCTGGCCATAAGAAGGAGTTCTGGGTAGCAGGGCCATCCTAAGCCATCTGATCAAAGCGCCCACACTAGAATGAAGAAGCTCTAAATATTTTTCCATGTTTTTATAGCACCACCAATATCATAGGAGAGATTCTAAATTAGCCAAACTTAGATCATGTGCCCACTCCTTGGATAGGAGAATAAAGACTAACTTAATTTACAGTGCCAACAGGATGGCACAGAATCAGAGAAAAGTTGTTACTCAAGAGTTAATTGGAATGCTATTACAAAAAAGCAGGTGGTGGCTGGGAAATAAACACTGAGTTGTTGAACCTGCAACAAATTTCCACTACATGGCTTGATATATTTATGTAAGATATGTATCTTTCTTCCTTGTTATTCTTTCTGCTCAAATGCTCTTTGGAAGGCCACTCAGCCTATTAGGAGATGTCACCCTGCCTATAAAGACAGTTCACAGGCCGGGTGCAGTGGCTCACGCCTGTAATCCCAGCACTTTGGGAGGCCGAGGCGGGCGGATCACGAGGTCAGGAGATCGAGACCATCCTGGCGAACATGGTGAAACCCCGTCTCTACTGAAAATACAAAAAAATTAGCTCGGCGTGGTGGCGGGCGCCGGTAGTCCCAGCTTCTAGGGAGGCTGAGGCAGGAGAATGGCATTAACCCGGGAGGCAGCGGAGCTTGCAGTGAGCAGAGATCGGGCCACTGCACTCCAGCCTGGATGACACAGCGAGACTCTGTCTCAAAAAAAAAAAAAAAAAAAAAAAATGGACAGTTCACAGAATTCTTGCAACTGAGGTGCAATTCAGGTCTTGAGAAGGTGTGCTAAAGTAGCCCATGTTACTTGCTCGGTCCTCATGAACCATGACCCTGACGTGAACTCACTATAGGTTACTGCTGCCCTTGGTAATAAATTCAGTGCCTGTCAATTTTTACAAATGTTTTAGCTGAAAGAGTTTGAAGAACCATCCTCTCTTTTCTGCCTCACTAGAGATTCTTCCAGGAAAAAAAAAAAAAAAAGTTATTTAACCTCTACTGCAAATACCTCCTGCTAGCTAGACCTACATCTCTCTAGTCAGTGTCTCGGAACTCAAGACAGCATTTTTAATCTGTCTTGAGAGTATAAAGAAACAGAGAGAGAAAGGATGAACACGAAACAGTGAAGAATGGCAAGCACATATTTTATCCATTTGGAGAGCAGTTATTTCACCTGCACTAAGAAAACCAAAACAAAGGAAAAACACCAGTTGTTTCTGTCCCACCTAGTAGACTATAAGACCAATGTGACTGATTCCTTTAAATGAAATTAACAAATTACTTAAGCTTCTAATGATCAAGCTGAGAATTTGCACTGGGATACAACAGAAAAATACATACAGCATTGGTAAAAAAAATAAATAAAATAAAATAAAATAAATCAGACCTGAATTTACATCTCTGCTTCTCTATTAACTTGACAAAATAATGAACCCTCCTAAACCTTATCCAGCATCTCTAAATTGATTTTATTTTGTTGTATTCAATGAGAGAATATATATAAAGTGGCTTGTGCTTAATAGTTACTCAATAATGATCATTCATGCTCCTGTCTTTGGTACAATTAAAAGAATAACATCTGGAGCACACAAGAACGTCTACTAATATACACTTCTTCATCATTAAATGAGCATTTATTGCATGTCAACACAATGCCAGATACTGTTCTGGAGACTGGGCTTGTTATGGTATGGCAAACAAGACAAAGGCCTTTCTCTCATGAAGTCTAAATACTGGGGTAGAAGATAGTGATACATAAACAAATAAAGCAGAATATAATTAGAGAAAAATATTGATGAGTGAGTGCTCTGAAGAATAAAATGTAGGATGAGAAGTGACTATTTAAATAAGAAAGTTAAATAATATGGCTTCCCTGAAGAGGTAACATTTGAATAACAATATGAAAGATGAAGAAAAAAAGCTGACCTTGGACAGATATGGAGAAAAGTTATCCACGTAGACAGAACAACAAGGGTAACAACTCTGAGGTAGCAGTGAGCCTAACATGTTTGAAGAACAACAAGAAGGTCTGTGTGAGCAAGGCTTCAAGAAAGTGAGACAGCCTGTTAGAAGAGGAGATCACGGACAGGTGCGGTGGCTCACACCTGTGATCCCAGCACTTTGGGAGGCCAAGGCGGGTGGATCACGAGATCAGGAGATCAAGACCATCTTGGCTAACACTGTGAAACCGTGTTTCTACTAAAAATACAAAATATTAGCCGGGCATGGTGGCAAGCACCTGTAGTCCCAGCTACTCGGGAGGCTGAGGCAGGAGAATGACCTGAATCCGGGAGGCAGAGGTTGCAGTGAGCCAAGATCGCACCACTGCACTCCAGCCTGGGCAACAGAGAGAGACTCCATCTCACAAAAGAAAAAAAAGAGGAGATCAGAAGCTGGCTCTGGCCAGATCATATAAGGCCTTATAGGTATTGGTGTGGAATTTAGATTTCATTCTAGTATAATGGAAACGCATAGAAGTGTATTCAGGAAATTAGTGATATGATTTGATTTCTAACTTAAAAGAATCACTCTAACTACTATGTAGGGAAGAAATTCTTGAAAACAATTACCATTCCCCATACTAAACACATTTTAATTCTAGTCACGCACTTCTGGCTACAGCCAAGGTTACCCATGCAGTTTTAAAAAGTGTATTTAACATAAAATTTCAAGTGTTGTCTAACCAGTTCCAAGTACCAAGAAACTATTTACCTCAGTTGATCTGTACACACAAATTCTATCAACAAAATCTAAGGTCATATTTACTTAAAAAAAAAAAAAAACTACATGGCAAGATGAAGTAGCAGTGGCTGGACTGATTCCTGCCTGCAGTAATTTTAAAACTGGGCAAAATACGTGAAATAGGTTTTTCAGACATTATATGCTGAGTAACACAGGATAATGATCCTTGAGAAAAGTGAAGCAAATGTGAGCCGCACATTTGTTCTAGCTTATTATCTGCAAAGTTTCCAGACCACTGATTCAAGGAGATAAATCTGGGAATCCACAGTGGCAAGAGTTCCCAGAGCAAACTACCAGGGAAGAGAGGAAAGCTGCACAAAGAAGTGGCTCTAGAGACTTGTAGAGAGTTCCCCTTGAAACTTCAGCTGAGAACTTACCAACACATGCATGTAAGGAAAGTACGCAAGTTCAGGGAAAGAACCATTCAAAAGGACTAGAGGGAACAGTCTCCAGAGTTCACTTGGCACCAGGAATACTTTGTGTTCTCACCAGGCAGAATGACAGAACTCTGTAACACATTGGCAACATTGAGTAGAGTATTCAGAAGGGCATAGTAATGGAGAACGATTAGGCATGAAGACTGCTCTGCTCCATATTAAAAAGTGTAAAAGCAAGCTTAGGAAGGATAAAATAGTTTCTATATAACTTAATTGCATTCCAGAATAAGTAGAAAGTGGAAATCAAAATATAAATTACAAACTAAATAAAAATAAAATATCAAAATTAGCAGGATGCAGCAAATACAGCATTTAGAGGGAAATTCATGGCACTTGAAACTTACATTAAAATCGAAGAAGGTCTCCACTCAGAGACCAGCTCAGTTGTGGAGACCCTAGCCCAGCAGCGCTGGAGGAATTAAAGACACACACACAGAAATATAGAGTGTGGAGTGGGAAATGAGGGGTCTCACAGCCTTCAGAGTTGAGAGCCTCGAGTAGAGATTTACCCACATATTTACTGACAGTAAGCCAGTGATAAACATTTTTTCTATAGATTATAGCTTAACTAAAAGTATTCCTTATGGGAAACAAAGGGATGGACTGAAATAAAGGGATGAGTCTGGCTAGTTATCTGCAGCAGGAACATGTCCTTAAGGCACAAATCACTCATGCTATTGTTTGTGGTTCAGGAACACCTTTCAGCGGTTTTCCACCCTGGGTTGGCAAGGTGTTCCTTGCCTTCATTCCAGTAAACCCACAACCTTTCGGTATGGGCGTCATGGCCATCATGAACATGCCACAGTTCTGCGGAGATTTTGTTTATGGCAAGTTTGGGGGCTAGCTTATGGCCAGATTTGGGGGCCTGCTCCCAACACAACTTGACTTTAAAAAAAAAAAAAAAGACCAAATTATAACCAAAAGGAGTAGAAGAAAGGAATAATATCAGAGTATACATCAATGAAATAGAAAACATAAAAGCAATAGTGAAAATCAATAAAAACACCAAGAGTTGGTCCTTTGAATAGACAAATGAAAGTGATAAATCTCTAGCCATATCAATCAGTATAAAAAGAGAAGACATAACCTAAAAGAGGAGACATAACTACAGATCCCACAAATAATAAAATATAATATAAAGGAATATTATAAATACTATACCTACAAATTCGATATAGCCAATAAGATGGAAAGATTCCTTGAAATAAATAAATAACTAAAATTCACTCTAGAATAATTAGATAATCTGTACAGCTCTAATACCTATTAGAGATATTGGATTTGTATTTTAAAAATATTTCCACAAAACAAATTCAGGGCTCAGGTGTTTTCGTGGGTGAATTCTACAAAATATTTAAAAATAAAATAATAAAATATGTTTAAAGACAGGGTCTTGCTCTGTTGCCCAGCCTGGAGTACAGTGGCATGATTAGAGCTCACTGCAGTCTTGAACTCAGGTTCAAGGGATCTTGCCACCTCAACCTCCAAAGTAGCAAGGACTAAAAGCATGTGCCACCATGCCTGGCTAATTTTTTAAATTTTTGTAGCGATGGAGTCATGTTGTGTTGCCCAGGCTGGACCCAAACTCCTAGGCTTAAGTAATCTTCCTGCTTCAGCCTCCCAAAGTGTATATATATATATATATATATATATATATTTTTTTTTTTTTTTTTTTTTGAGACGGAGTTTTGCTGTCGCCCAGGCTGGAGTGCAGCTCACTGCAAGCTCCGCCTCCCGGGTTTACGCCATTCTCCTGCCTCAGCCTCCCGAGTAGCTGGGACTACAGGCGCCCACCACCTCGCCCGGCTAGTTTTTTGTATTTTTTTAAGTAGAGACGGGGTTTCACCGTGTTAGCCAGGATGGTCTCAATCTCCTGACCTCGTGATCCACCCGTCTCGGCCTCCCACAAAGTATATATTTTTAATTTTTATCTTTTAATTTGTGTAGCTATATAATAGGTGAATATATTTATGGAGTACATGAAATTGATATAGGCATGCAATGCATAATAATCACATCAGGGTAAGTGGGGTGCCCATCACCTCAAACATTTCTCCTTTGTTTAAGTTACAAACAATCTAATTGTACTCTGTTATTTTAAGATGCACAATAAATTATTGTTGACTGTAGTCACCCTGTTGTGCTATCAATTATTAGATCATATTCTATCTTTCTATCTATCTATCTATCTATCTATCTATCTATCTATCTATCTATATTTTTGAAGCCATTAACCATCTCCACTTCCACTTCCTATCTGCTCTACTTCCCAGTCTCTGGTAACTATTGTTCATTCTCTATCTCCATTAGTTTAATTGTTTTAATTTTTAGCTCCCAAAATAAGCAAGAACATAAAAAGTTTGTCTTTCTGTGTCTGGCTTATTTCACTTAACATAATGACCTCCAGTTTTGTCTATGCTGTTGCAAATGACAGGGTTTCATTCTTTTTTATGGTTGACTAGTACTCCATTGTGTATATGTACCATATTTTTAAATTCATTCTTCTGTAGATGGACACTTAAGTTGCATCCAAATCTTGGCTATTGTGAATAGTGCTGCACTAAACATAGGAGTACAGATATCTCTTGGATATTCTGGTTTCATTTTTAAAAAATATATACCTAGCAGTGGGATTGCTGCGTTGTATGATAACTCTATTTTTCATCTTTGGAGACCTCCAAACTGCTCTCTGTAGTGGTAATACTAACCAACAGTGTATGAGGATTCCCTTTTCTCCACATGCTCACCAGCATTCATTAATATCTGTCTTTTAGATAAAAGACATTTTAACTACAGTGAGGTGATATCTCATTGTGATTTTGATTTGTATTTCTCTGATAATCAGTGATGTTGAGCACCTTTTCATATACCTGTTTCCTATTTGTATATCTACTTTTGAGATTTATCTATCCAAATCTTTTGCCCACTTTTAATCAGATTTTTAGATTTTTTCTTATATAATTAATTGTTTGAGCACCTTACATATTCTGGTTCTAATCCCTTGTCAGGTGGGTAGTTTGGAAATAGTTTCTCCCATTCTGTTGATTGTTTCCTTTGCTGTGCAGAAGCTGCTTATCTTGATGTGATCCCATTTGTCCCTTTTTGCTTTGGTTGGCTCTGCTTATGAGATATTACTCAAGAAATCTTTGCCCAGTTCAACATTCCAGAGAGTTTGCTCAATGTTTTCTTTTAGTAGTTTTATAGTTTGAGGTCTTAGATTTAAGTATTTATTCCATTTTGATTTGAAATTTGGATATGGTGAGAAACAGGGGTCTAGTTTCATTCTTCTGCAGAGCAATATCCAATTTTCTCAGCACCATTTAATAAAGAGACTGTCTTTTCTCCCAATGTGTGTTCTTGGCTTCTTTGTTGAAAATGAGTTCACTGTAGATGTATAGATTTGTTTCTTTGTTCTCTATTCTGTTCTATTGGTATATGTCTTTTTTCTTTCCAGTATCATGCTGTTTTGGTTACTATAGCTTTGTAGTATAATTTGAAGTCAGGTAATGTGATTCACCCAGGTTTGTTCTTTCAGTAAGAATAGCTTTGGCTATTACAGGTCTTTTGTGTTTCTATGTCAATTTTAGGATTTTTTTTTTCTATTTCTGAGAAGAATGGCACTGGTATTTTGATAGAGGTTTCACTGAATCTGTAGATTGCTTTGGGTAATAGGGACATTTTAACATATTTCTTTTACTGTTTATTTGCTGTTGGCATATAGAAATGCTACTGATTTTTGTATGTTGATTTTGCCCTTCTAGATCTTGTAGGTGTGCTGCACTCTTCTTTATTCTTTTCTCTTCTGTCTCCTCTGACTATGTATTATCAAAGAACCTGTCTTCAAGCTTACTAATTCTTTCTTCTGCCTGATCAGTTTTGTTATCAAGAGACTCTGATGCATTCCTCAGTATGTCAATTGCATTTTCCAACTCTAAAATTTCCGTTTGAACCAAAGGCTGTTTACTCAGCATTTGGTGAATGATGCCAGGCCTGGACTCTCCCTTCCTGGCAGTGGCAACCCCTGGTCCAGGGAAGGTCCAGTAATGCTGCCCAAGAGCCAAGGCCTCAAATCAGAAAGCCAAAAAGCCTGTGCTCTAACTCACTGTGGCTGAGGTGATACCTAAGCTACAAAACAAAGTCACCTTTAATCTTCCCTCTCCTTTTCTCAAGCAGGAGTCTCTCCCCACAGCGATGACAGCTGAGAAGATACTGGGTCATACCTGAAGCCGGCACAACTCTATGTCTCCACCCAAGGACCACAGCAAGTACTGCTTGGCTACCACTGCTGAATATTCAGGACCCTAGGGCTCTTTACTTAGCAAGTGATAAATCCTGCCAGGAGTGGCTCCTTCCCTTCAAGGCAGCAGGTTCCTTTCAGGCCCAGGGTATATCTAGAAATGTCATCCAGGACTAGGGTCTGGAATGGAAGCCTCATGATTCTGCCTGTTACATAATCCTGCTGTGGCTGAGCTGGTATCTGACTTGCAAAACAAAGTCTGCTTTAATCTTCCCTCTCCTCTCCTCACATGGATGAAAGGAGTCTCTCCCAGATCTGTGAGCTGTGCAATCTGGGGTAGGGGGAGGCGTGACACAAGCAGTTCCATGGCTACTCCAAGCTGGTGTCTCACTAGGTTGCATGCCCCTCAAGTCCACTGGCTTCATGCCCAGAACAGCACCTGGACTAGCCCAGGAATTGTAATCCTTGTGGCCTAGACTGCCTTTCAGTTTTGTTTAGGACACCAGAGCACCTTAACCTGCTATAGTGAGGCCCACTGGAACTCAGTTTCTGATTGCTGGAATAGGCAATTTTCCAGTGGCTAGGACTCGTCTAAATGCTCCCTCCATGAGTACTGGCTGAGTTCTCCCTTGTGCTGCTTTCCACTGTGACAGGGTAGCACTGAGTTCCAACGCGAAGTCCCACAATCACTGCACTCTCCCATTTCCAAGTGCATAGATTCTCTTTCTGTGCCACACAGTTGCTGCTGGGGAAGTGGGGAAGTGGGGAAGCGTGGCTTTTTGATTCCCCTCGAATCAGGAATTCAAGACAATCTTCTTACCCTCCTCAGTTCCTCTTTCAGTGGTATGAAGTTAAAACCAGGTACTCTGATCACCCACTTGCTTTTGGTTCCTATGAAGGTTTGTTTTTGTGTGGATAGTTGTGCAATTTGGTGTTCCTGCAAAGAGGGCATTCAGTGAAGGCTTCTCTTTGCCCATCTTGCTTCACCTTCTCTTCAAAGGACAATTTCTTTTTGAGTTTGGAAAATATATCTTAAAGAACACAAAAAGCACAAAATAAAAAATATTTAAAAATTGACTTCACTAAAATTCAAAACTTCTCTTCAAAAGGCATTGCTATAAAAATAAAAATATAACCCGGCCGGGCGCGGTGGCTCAAGCCTGTAATCCCAGCACTTTGGGAGGCCGAGATGGGTGGATCACGAGGTCAGGAGATCGAGACCATCCTGGCTAACACGGTGAAACCCCGTCTCTACTAAAAAATACAAAAAACTAGCTGGGCGAGGTGGCGGGCGCCTGTAGTCCCAGCTACTCGCGAGGCTGAGGCAGGAGAATGGCGTAAACCCGGGAGGCGGAGCTTGCAGTGAGCTGAGATCCGGCCACTGCACTCCAGCCTGGGCAACAGCAAAACTCTGTCTCAAAAAAAAAAAAAACCAAAATATATATATAGCCCACCAACTGAGAAAAAATATTTGCAAAACATTTATCCAACGCTATGGTTTGAGCTTTTTCCCTCCAAAATTCATGTTCAAATCATTCTTTTTAGAGATTGGATCTTGCTATGCTGCCCAGGCAGGAGTTCACTGGCTATTCACACATGCGGCTTCATCACACACTACAGCCTTGAACTGCTGACCTCGGGAGATCCTTTCACCTCAGCCTTCTAAGTAGGTAAGACTACAGGCACATGCCACAGCACTCAGCTCAAATTTGAAACTTAATCCCCTTTTTGCTCTTCTCCCATGTGAGGACATAGCATTCACCCCTTTTTGCCCGTAACCTTCCACCATGTGAGAATACCTACACAGAGCCATCTACAAGAAACAGGCCACCAGACACCAAACCTGCCAATGCCTTGATCTTGTACTTCCCAGCCTCCAGTACTGTGAAGAAATACATTTGTTTTTAATAAATTACCCAGTCTCACATTTTGTTTTAACAGTGCAAATGGAGTAAGACATTAAATAATGAACTTGTATCCAGACTATATAATGAACTCTAGCCACTCAAAAAGGATAAGACGACACACAAAAAAAAAATGAGTAAAGATTTGAACACTGCACAAAAAAAGACCTCGAAATGATAAATAAGCATTTGACAAGATAAATAAGCATTAGTCACCAGGGAAGTGCAATGTCAAACCATAATGAAATAGCATGACTAGAAGTGCTACAATCAAAAAGCATACCAACTTTTGGTGAGAATATAGAGCACCAAGGAATATCATACACTGTTAGTGGGAATGTAAAATGTTTATTAAAATGTTTAGCAATTTTTAAAAATCTGAAACACACCTCCACTATATAACAGCCTTATCACTCCAGTGAAAATGAAAGCATAAGTCCATGTAAACATTTGTACATGAATGTTCATAGTAGTTTGATTTATAATAGGCAAAAACTAGAAAAATCCAAATGTCTATTAACTGTTGAATGAATAAAGCATTCTACTCAGCAATAGAAGTGAATGAACTATTGATACATACATCAACATGGATGAACCTCAGAATAATTATACTGAGAGAAGCTAGACCAAAATAGAAGAGTATACACTGCATGATTCTACTTACATAAAATTCCAATCTCTAGAAACAAAAAGCCGATAAGTTATGGTGTCTGGCTTAGTACGCTTTTGTAAATGCTACATGAATTGTTTAATAGAATACAGATCCCCTAATTGTTTAATATAATTACTTTATTTCCATTATATTAAATTTTTAAATTTTGCTAATCTTCTTTAGATTTTTTCTTTCTCTTAATACATCAATTACTGAGAGACATTTGTTAAATCTTACACTATGTTTGTTATTTATTACTTTTCCCCTGAAATTCTGTTGATTTTGGCTTTACATATTTTGAGGTTGTTATTAATTGCAAACAAGTTTATAACTGCTATATCTTGCTGAGAATTTTCCTTTTTTCATTATTATTTCTAATAATGTTTCCTGACCTAAAGTTTATTTCTTAATATTAATATAGCTACCCCAGACTTATTTCTGTTAGTAATATCCAGCTATAGCTTTTCCCATTCTTTTACTCTCAACCTCTTTGAATGCTGAAGTTTAAGCGGTTCCCTTACATCTACATTTTGTAATCATAATATCTGTTCCAGTTAATAAATTCAGTTCATTCATTCATTGTAATTATTTGTACATTTTGACACATCTGTCATGTTATTTTGTACTTTCTCTTTACAGTATTCTGATTTTTTAATTATTTTTCTATTTTTTTCTTGTTTCTCCCTTTCTAGCTTCTGTTTTGCTGATCAAGTTCCTGTTATTCTTTAATTTTCTCCACTGATTAAAAATACAAACATTCTGGGCCAGGCACAGTGGCTCACAGCCTGTAATCCCAGCACTTTGGGAGGCCAAGGTGGGCAGATTGCTTGAGCCTAGGAGTTCAAGACCAGCCTGAGCAACATAGCAAAACCCTGTCTCTACAAAAAAATACAAAAATTAGCTGGGAATGGTGGTGTGCATCCCTGTAGTCCAAGCTACTTGGGGGACTGAGCCTGGGAGGTCAAGGCTGCAGTGAGCTGTGTTCACACCACTGCACTCCAGCCTGGGTAACAAAGCAAGACCCTGTCTTAAAAAAGAAAAAAAAAATCATTCATCTAGAAGTAACTTAAAATTTTACTTATTTGCTTGGTAAAAGTCAAAAGTTAATCACATTTATATACACTTTCTGAACAACATAAAAACTAGGAAATATTAGAAATTTAATCATATGCCTCCCCACTTACATGGGGTTCTTTTTTGTGGTATTTTACTTCTATCTTGTTCATATCACCTCCTCCCTCCATTACAGATGATTTATTTATTTTCAGTACAGATTCTTATTTTTATAATTAAAAATTTCAAACGTACCCATTGGGAATTGAACTATTATGTTTTTTCTTCTTTCTAGAGATTATATAAATGTTTTCTGATAAGTAGTTCACCACATATTGCAGCAAACCAAAGCAAACAAATAACTAGTAAAGCTGTTTATTACCTCCTACCAATGGAACACATCTCAGTAGGAGAGACTTAGGGCAGGAGGAAACTGCAGAGTCCCTACCTAACCCAGAGAACCTAACGAACTGGTTTATACAGAAAGGATTTTCAGCAAACATACAAACACACCAACACGTTGTTATAAGAACAAGATATCTTTTAGTCTATTTCTAGCAAACAGCATACGTTCATAGGTACCCAGTAAAACAGGAATGAATGCCAACATAGAATGTATTTTTGCCTTCACAGCACTGACTAAAAAGCACACAGCATATAATATTTTGATCTATAAGTAGATAATCGTGGAAGTTCCAAGATCATACCCACTAGGTTAGCCTGAGTATTCATCTATAAAAATTTTTTAAAAATTAAAACTTAAAAGAGACTTCTAGAAACAATGGGATTAGCAGAAGACAGTGACACAAGGACTACAAATGTTAAAACGTGGAGTTGTTTTTTGCATGTAGCTTTTATGTAAAGGACATCTCTTTCCATTGATTCCTATGGCCAAGACAAGCTGTGGTCATAGAAGATTCCGAAATCTCAAGATGGGCAGGTGGCTTGAATAACACCCTAGATAAATATCGGAAACCACACTGAAGCCGAAGGACTGAAACTCTGACTCATGTAAATAAGAGGTGTGGGTGCACAAAGATTCATGTAAAGCCTGCTGGGACAGAGGGTGTTGATGGTGGATTATTCCACACTGTTACACACCAACATGTATACTGGAGGAAGGGGCCTCCCAGGTGGAATGACTGACATGGCCTGCTCTAGAGGAGTCGAACTCAGAAATATCTGAGAGAGTTGTCTACTTGAGGAGGGGAGGAGTACCAGGGTTACCAATTGGGAGGATTATTAAGGTTAATGAATATAATAAGGTGTTTCAGGGGACATAGGTCCAGGAGGGTTAGGTCATTTTGGTTTTGACCTACTGATACTTAGTTCGAATGAAGAATTGCAGAACAGAGTCAGTCTTTCCAAGACATATTCTTCTGTCATCATCATGAGCAGACTCTGTTGGCTTATTGGGTCGGTGACATCCAGAATGATCCCATTTATTGGCTGGAGGTAGGACCTAGTGTTGCAGATTGTTCTGAAAAGCTGGTATAGATGATGTGCACAACAAAGTCACCACTGGACCACTGCTTAAGTCCAGTCCCCAGCCTTCTTTTTCTGCTCCATAGTCCAAAAACATTTATTTAAAAGCCAAACATTGGTAAAGGTGAGCAGCATGTCGAATATGTCACCAGTCACTTCATCCTTATGATGCTGTAACATAGTTATGAAAACTGCTACGTTGAATTCAGGAATCTGCTATAGAGGTTATTCTTCAACATATTTTTTCTGCCAAAAAATATATTTATTAAAATAGGCATGTAGGTTAATTTATTCTCTTCCATGTCCTCAAAACTCCAGGTAGTACTTATCTATGAAATTTCTCTGTAATAAGTGGAACTTTTCATCTATGACAACGTCCTCTAATTATGCAACCACAGCATCAAATTCTGCATTAGAGGCAGAGAAGGACAGATTGAAGTTCTCTTCTTCTAAAGTACCCATGGCCCCCTCTGCTGCCATTGCCTCCCCCGAGTAGTCAAGCGGGTGAATTGGGTTCCTGCCCTGCCAGCAGTCCAACTCATATGGAAGGCATGGCGGTCAGCCAGCTGGGGGCAAGCCTCATGGCCCAGGCCGCCCCCCGCTCACTGCCTGGCCGGGTGAGAACCCGCATGCCAAGCTTGGCCTCATGCTACGGCTGTGGCCACGCAGCCCACTAGCTGGGCCTCTTCATCCCACCAGGCTGCTCTGCATGCACCGCAAGAGATGATGATGATGATGATGATGATGATGATGATGATGATGATTATAATTTTGAGACAATACCTCCCTCTGTCACCCAGGCTAGAGTGCAGTGGAGCAATCTCGGCTCACCACAACCTCCATCTCCCAGGTTCAAGCGATTCTCCTGCCCCATCCACCCGAATAGCTGAGATTAACAGGCTTGTGCCACCATATCCAGCTAATTTTTGTATTTTTTAGTAGAGACAGGGTTTCACCATATTGACGAAGCTGGTCTTGAACTCCTGACCCCAGGTGATCCACTCACTTCGGCCTCCCAAAGTACAGAGATTATTTAACGGTATCTACATCTTTACAAACTTCTTTGATGAGTACTTATCCTCAAATCTCACTCTTTGTGAGTTCAATTTTATTTTTCCAGAAGCACATCTTTTAGAGGTTTTTTCAGTGAATGCTAAAAATCCCTTAGCTTTTGTTTTCTGAGAATAACAGCATGTGGAGCTTCACAACACATTACTCTGACAACAACTCTAGGAGCAGGATTATCTTTAGGTTACAGACAAGGACATGTTGCTCAGAAAGGTTATCTTACATCTCCATCAAGTAATGGAGGAAAGCAAGACTCTAAGTAGATCGGTTTGACTCCAATGCTCCAAAACCTAATTTCCCAATGCACTGGGAAGGAAAGTCAGGTAGGGATGGGATGGGAGGCAGTGAATGCAAGAGTCACATAGAACTGATGTCCCAGGCATGAGAGTGCTAAACAGCAGCTGTGGTCCCTTTAGGAGACTTAGCTACTTCCTGGGCATCGGTTTAATATTATGTTTTAAAAGAGAAAGAAACTGGCTATCCATTTTAAACTCATACTTGCTTAGAGTCAGCTGGCTCTCAGGCTAGCCAACAAACCTTGTTGTAACACATAGCTCTAGCTTCCATCTGCCTCCTCAGAGCAAATGACATTATCATAGGTTTTTTTTTTTTTTATCATTAAACAACCATCAAACATAAGTATTCAATTTGTCTGTGTGTGTGTGTGTGTGTGTGTGTGTGTGTGTCCCTCCTTTGGTCACCAGGAACTTTTGGCTTGTTCTACTTAGATAGCTGTTTCTGATTTTCTCAAGACATTGGTGTTCTATGCCTCTTATGTGTCCTGATGAACTCCATCAACTATACTAAAATTTGAGGAGAATTGAGACAAGAGGTATGAAAAACAGAAGGAGATCATAGGTTAGAGTTACATGTCTAAGCTCCCTCTTACTCTGTTGGGTTTTACTCGCATCCTCAGCAACCGTTGATATAGGCCATTTGTAGTATCAAGTGCCAAGATTTTGCTCACACAAGTCTACCTGTCCAAAATCTTTGCTGCTTCCTGCCTGCCTGGGAAAATGCCATCCATGCTCTCAAAATGGCCAATTCTCACCTCCAGGATGGCTTTCCTCCTCCAACTCATGCTGCTCCCTCCCAATATGCACAAATTCAGTTCACAGTACGATCTACTGTTCCTGTCATCGTTATCTTTTCTTCTCCAGTATCTTATGAGCTCCTCAAAAGAAGTGAGTATTTATTTTTAAACTCTTCTGGTAGTTGACCAAACTAACAGCATGGTGGAGGCTCAAATAAATTTCTGCTGATTCAGTGACTCTGTGTCTAATAATGATATTGCTGGTTCTACCACCCCATGAGAACATGTGAACATGTAGAATAGAGAAAATAGGATTTTAGAATCAAGTAGAGCTAGGTTCAAGTTTCAGATCATTGCTCAGTAGCTATACAGCCTTGGGCCATTATCACACATGTGTGAATCTTAGAGTTTTTGTCTATAAAATGAACCTTCAAGGATCATTGAGGATTAAATGAATTATGCGTCTAAAAGTGCGTAACGTTGAGCTGGTATATAGTAAAGGCTCTAAACATGTCAATATTTCTCATGTCTCCAAGGAAAAAGATTTCTTAGTAAATAGCCTCTCATCATCACAGGCTCCTAAGGAGCAACATCATAGAAGGCACTCTATGCAAATTTATGCTCTGAATCTCAGCCCCGTAAGACAGTGTTTCCTAAAATATAAACCAAGGACAAACTACATGGTTTGTTAAAAGATATGGATTAGGTGATCCTGATAAAAAAAAATAACCCAAGAGGCCCAGCATGGTGGCTCATACCTGTAACCTCAGCACTTTGGGAGGCCAAGGTAGGCTGATCACTTGAGGTCAGGAATTTGAGGCCAGCCTGGCCAATATGGTGAAACCTCATCTCTACTTAAAAAAATGCAAAAATTAGCTGGGCATGGTGGCAGGAGCCTGTGATCCCAGATACTTGGGAGGCCGAGGCAGGAGAATCACCTGAACCCA
This sequence comes from Piliocolobus tephrosceles, assembly GCF_002776525.5. Classification (NCBI taxonomy): domain Eukaryota; kingdom Metazoa; phylum Chordata; class Mammalia; order Primates; family Cercopithecidae; genus Piliocolobus; species Piliocolobus tephrosceles. Next base: position 39,414,824 of record NC_045449.1, on the reverse strand, counting down.
GGAGGCAAAGGTTGCAGTGAGCTGAGGTTATGCCTCTGCACTCCGGCCTGGGTGACAAGAGCAAGACTGAGTCTCAAAAATAAATAAATAAAATTAAATAAACCTGAGAATCATGGCAATAGAATAAACTTGTATCACACCAATGTCATTACAGTCAGGATTCCAGTGCTCCTCATGGGCGAGATTGCTTCTCATAGAATTCTCTTTTGACAGTGACTGTTTCTTCCTGTTTATACTACATGTTACAGAAACTGGCTGTATGTATCTTGCAGCTACATAGATTTATATTTTGTCAAACTATTAACCATTTGGGGAAATAAAGCACAAAAAGTTGGAAATGATCTAAATATGGAGCCATAAGGGAAAAGAGATTTTCTGGTAAAGTCATGTGACAAAATGAATTACTAGTAATTTAATAGTTAATATGAATTACTAGACCCAGGCCCACATGTGTCCATGTGGGTTAGTCTCAAAAACACTGTTGAATGAAACAAGGAGTTTCAGAACATTTACAGTTGTCCCTCAGTACATGCAGAGGATTGCTGCATGTACTTCAGGCTGAGCATATTCAAGTCCCATAGCCAGCGCTGTGAAGCCTGTGTATACGAAAAATTGGCCCTCCATATAGGCTGGTTTCACATCCTGCTAATATTGTATTTTCAATCTGCGTTTGGAAAACATCTGCATCTAAGTGGAGCCACACATTTCGAACTCATGTTGTTCAAGGATCAACTGTACACACATTTTTAAAACTACAAAACAGTATTACATATTGGTCTTAAGATTTTATATGTAGTGAAAATAACACATGGACTAGAAAGATGCATGCAAAGTTAACGATACGATTGGCATTGAGTAAGAGGAACAGGATTAGTGAGGTACAGAGACATTTCAACCTAAATCAAAAATTAGAAGTAAAAATAAATTTGCCAATTTCACAATTATTACATTTCTATAGTGGATACATAGATGTTAGCAATATTATTCTCCATGCATTTTTATTTAATTTTTTCCAAAATATTCAAATAAATTATTTGAAGTCTGTGTCTCAAAACATTGTGAGAGTAACAAAATAACCATAAAGTAACTAGTGACAGAGATAATAAAGCAACATAAAACAGCAAAAGAAAAAAATATGAGTCAGTTGTGATGTGTATAATTACACTGATTGAATTTTGTGGTTGTTTGGGGAAACAAAGCTCCATTCCCACATGTGAAAGTGTTACAAAACAGCAGCTTCAGGTTTCAGGGGCACCTTGCTTTTGATAGGTGTGTCTTTTAAAGGGCTTTTCGGGATAACCTGTCCAAGACTCATTCTAACCCCTAAAGCATTCAATCAAATTACACACAAGCAGAACTACCTGAACTTCACAATAACCCTGTCCTATCACCTTCAGGATACAATAGCCCTCGTTGTTAATGTCTAGCACTTTATAAACCAGGAGATAGCAAGTTGGAAGAGATCTAACAATGACCCCTATCAAGTGCCATTTATTGGATTGAACATATTAAATAGATATTAATCTATCATTGTACTTCACTGTCATGCTATGAGATCCTGTAACCCTACTCGTTTTACAGATGAGGAAATAGATGCTTATGAGATTAAGACTCAAGCCAAAATGGAGTGGATGCAATTTCTAACATGTATCTGAGTCCCCTTACCCACAGTTCAGCCTCACTCCTCCCAGTTTTCAGGGAAAAGGTACAGGATTAGGCAAGAGCAAAATAAATTATTTTGCAGGCAAGAGGGCAGTTACTTATGTGTTAAGTGATGGGAGTGAGTTACCAGAAAAGAGCAATCAAATTGCCTTTGCGTGGCTGATAATGTAATTTCTATAGTTTTTAATCACTTATTCAACATGTCTGAAGCAACTGACTGGAATCTAAGCAGAGGGTGCTGACTTGATTGATTTTTACCTTGTTAGCCCGAAGTTCCTCAGCCCTACAGGGGCTTACCCTGTACTTTACCCCTAGCTGAGCCTTAGGCAAGAGCTCAATGGTGTTCCCAACAGCCCCGCAATACACCTGCAGTTTCAGCTCAGTTTTTTGGTCAGTCACATAACTAGTGAGAGGCAGAGAAGTGTCTTGAACAATTTTCAACACTCCAAAAACCCATACTCCCGCGTACCTCACTGACTTTCCCATTTACACACTTGCAAACACAAAGGAATCTTAATTAACATTTGCCCACAGAGAGAAACCTGAAAAATAATCTTCAGGGACTACTCATAAACCTCTTTTATCTCATGTTGAGTTCTCTATGGGATGCTTAGAATTCATGGAACTTCTGAAACATTTAATAGCTAAGAAACAGCCTGACTTGCTTTTCCCAATTTCTGCATTTGCCCAAGCCTGACTGTCTCAGTTCACAGGAGGCAACAAACCCTTTGGTTTGCACTTAACTAATGTGCATTTCCAAATAAAATCTCAGAGAAATAAATACGGAGGGGAAATTGAGACCCAGAGTCTGAGGTAGTCAGCTCTGAAAGCTGCATTCCCATTAGCCCTGTAAGACTTGTTGATAGGGAAGAAGGCATTAAGTGGAACCAGAGTCCCTAAACGATCGCTGTCATGCTTCCTAAATTCGGGGTTCCAAACACCAAAAGAAAGCTTTTCCACTGAGTTTGTCAATTAATTTCTCACGCCCAAAGGGGATTTAAGAGAAGATTAAGCCATATGCTACTGATTCGTTTACACTTTATTCAGTAATATGCTGTTTAGAAAGTAACGTTTGGTGGGAGATAAAAAGGCAGAAAAAACTTTGAAGTGTCTTTTAATACTAGTAAAGATTTATTTTTTTCATAATAGTAAAGTGGAGATTATTTTCCCAAAGGTAATTCAAAGCTCATCTCCCTTAACACCTTAAAGCTAAGTTAAAGTCAGAAACATCTGGGTTTGAGCTGATGCTGTGCTCAGCACACCTTTAGTAGGATCGGGAAACTCAGGTTTCTAGAGGACTCCAAATAATAAGCCTTTGAAAAGAGAATATTCAGAATAAAAGCTTAAGGGCAGTGCTGATGAAATTACATTTATTCTCATTTACTCCAGGATTTTTTCCCCACCCTGTTCCTGGTGGGAGTAAGTCTGATGTGTCAAGTTGTTAAGGGATAAAGTGTGGGGCATGGAGAAGAAACTTCAGTACGTTGCTGCACATTGCTCTTGTAAGAAGTAATGAGACTTAAGAACCTGGAGCTAGCATAATCTCCACCATTTTCCTTTACCCCACTTCTCCCAGTCCCCACTCCATTTCATCCCTCCACATTCCAAATAATTCTCAAGTTTCTGAAGGCTTGGGTGGAACTGTTAACAGAGTGTTATGTCTGCAAAAAAAAAAAAAAAAAAAAATGTGCCAAGAGAAGAAACCCTCTATTTCCTCACGTCATGAAGCCTATATTTTCCTTTCATAGATTTCTAAGCTATGAAGTTTTATGTAGAGTGCATTAGAAAGGGCAACTTTTAGAAAGATTATGCCTGCTTCCTGGAAGTGGACTATGAGGAGGGCAGAGGTGGTATGTCATGTGTCCTTTCTCTAAACTTATTTAACCCTCTTTTTTAGACAAAAGGCTCTCTGAGGTAGCTTCAGAAATGTAGTTACATACAATAGCATGAGATTAAAATAGGTATCAGATGGAATGCTGGGATGATAGCAAGAGTGGTGACCCTATATAGTATAAGATTCTCTCTGAATCCTCTCATTAAAATAGATGGAGTAACTAAAACAGCAAAACAAAAGTCACACAGATGACATCCATAACAAAACTATGTAACAATGTCACTCCCATGAACCGCAAAATATATACAGGTGAAGAAAGACTGTTTAGAGCCAAAAGGTCCTTGTAATATTAGCATTTATTTGGAATTATTTGGAATGAGGCAAAGGGAAATCACTGGACATCATGCACACCTGAGAACAGGAGAGCCCCAAGCTTGTCCACAGGTACTCACTGCAGAGCACACACAGCAGGCCTAATGGGGAGAGCAGCAAACTCTGGGAGAGAGCTTGCACTCTTCCTCATAGCCATCTGAGTACCAGGAATCCACGAAGAGATCTGAAAACACCGGAAGAAATATGGACCCTATGCATTCTCAAAACTAATAAACCAAAGCCCCCTTTGAGTCCAAAACCCCATACTCAGGGAAACTGCTGGAAAATGAATTCCAATTGAACACAGCAGGAACAACAAGTGCACAGGAAAAAAGATAACACTGATAAAGATAGGGGAGCACCATAGAAGAGGCAGTTCTCAGAATAGACAATGTTTTTATATTGAGTAGAAGGGAATAAAAGAAACAAATAAAATACCTAGGAATATACTTCCACTTCACTAAGGAGGTGAAAGATCTCTACAAGGAAAACTATAAAATACGGCTGAAATAAATCATAGATGATGCAAACAAATGGAAATACATTCCATGCTCAACGGATGGGTAGAATCAATATTGTGAAAATGACCATACTGCCAAAAGCAATCTACAGATTCAATGCAATTCCCTTCAAAATATCATCATCATTCTTCATGGATCTAGACAAAATAATTCTAAAATTCATATGAAATCAAAAAAGAGCCCTCATAGCCAAAGCAATAATAAGCTAAAAAAAAAAAAAAGAGAGAGAGAGAGAGAAGAAAAGAAAAGAAAATCTGGAGGCATCACATACTCAAATTCAAATTATACTACAAGGCTATAGTTACCAAAACAGCATGGTACTAGTATAAAAATGAAACAGAAGAGAGAATCTGTAAATAAAGCCAAGTACTTACAGCCAACTGATCTTCAACAAAGCATGCAAAAACATAAATTGGGAAAAGAACACTCTATTCAATAAACGGTGCTGGGAAAACTGGCAAGCCACATGTAGAAGAATTAAACTGCATCCTCATCTTCCACCTTATACAACAATCAACTTAAGATGGATCAAAGACTTAAATCTAAGACTTGAAATCATAAAAATTCTAGAAGGTAACATAGGAGAAACTCTTCTAGACATTAGCTTAGGCAAAGACTTCATAACCAAGACCCCAAAAGCAAGTGCAACAAAAACGAAAATAAAATAGAACCTAATTTAACGAAAAAGCTTCTGCACAGCAAAACAAATAATTGGCAGAATAAGCAGACCACCCACAGAGTGGGAGAAAATATTTACAAACTGTGTATCTGACAAAGGACTAATATCTAGAATCTGCAAGGAACTCAAACAAATCAGCAAGAAAAAAAAACAATAATTTTATCAAAAAGTGAGCCAAGGACATGAATAGACAATTCTCAAAAGAAGATATACAAACAGTCAAGAAACATATAAAAAATGCTCAACATCACTAATTATCAGGGAAATGCAAATTAAAAACACAATGAGATACCACTTTACATTTCATAAATGGCCGTAATTAAAAAGTCAAAAAATAATAGACGTTGGCATGGATGTGGTGAAAAGAGAACCCCATTACATGGTAGAAATGTAAACTAGTACAACCACTACAGAAAGTAGTATGGAGATTGCTCAAAGAACTAAAAGTAGAACTATCATTTGATCCACCAATCCCACTACTGGGTATCTACCCAAAGGAAAAGAAGTCATCATATGAAAAAAGACACATGCGCACACATGTTTATAGCAGCACAATTCACAATTGCAAAAATTTGGAACCAACCTAAATGCTCATCATCCGACGAGTGGATAAAGAAAATGTGATACGTATACACCATGGAATACTACTCAGCCATAAAAAGAAATGAAATAATGTTTTTGCATAACTTGGATGGAGCTGGAGGGCATTATTCTAAGTGAAGTAACTCATGAATGGAAAACCAAATATTGCACGTTCCCACTTGCAAGTGAGAGATAAGCTATGAGGATGCAAAGGCATAAGTATGATCAAATGAATTTTGGGGAGTTGGGGGAGAAGGTTGGGAGAGAGTGAATCATAAATTCACTCTACGTATCGTGCACAGTGTACAACCCTCAAGTGATGGGTGCACCAAAATCTCAGAAGTGACCACTAAAGAACTTATCCATGTAACCAAAAGCGACTTGCACCCCAAAAACTATTGAAACAAAAATCAATCATTTTTAAAAGTGGGCAGAAGACACAAACACACTTTCCAAAAGAAAACATAAAAGTGGCTAACAAGTATATGACCAAATGTATAGCATCACTGATCATCACAAAAATGCAAATTAAAACCACAATGAGATACCGTCTTACACTGGTCTGAATAGCTATTATGTAAACATCTAAAAACAACAGTTATTGGCAAGGATGGGGAGAAAAGGGAATACTTATATGCTGTTGGTAGGAATGTAAATTAGTACAACCTTTATGGAAAACTATATAGAGATTTCTCAAAGAACTAAAAATAGAGCTACCATTCGATCCAGCAATCCCACTACTGAGTATATACCCAAAGGAAAAGAAATCATTGTAACAGAAAGATACCTGCACTTGTATGCTTATTGCAGCACCATTCACAATAGCTGAGATGGAGAATCAACCTAAGCATCCATCAACAGAGAAATGCATAAAGAATATGTGGTACATATATACAATGGAATACTACTCAGTCATAAAAAAGAATGACTTTATGGTTTTTGTAGCAACATGGCTGAAACTGGAGGTCATTATCCTCAGTGAAATAACTCAGAAACAGCACATCAAGTATTGCATGTTCTTACTTATAAGTTGGAGCTAAACAATGCATCCACATCAACTTACAAAATGGAATAATAGACATTGAAGAGTATGAAAGTGGGGGATGGCAGAGGGATGAAGGTTGAGGGTTGAAAAACTACCTATTGAGTACAATGTTCACTAGCTGGATGATGGGTAGACTAAAAGCCCAGACTTGACTATTACACAATATATGCATGTAAGAAACCTGTGCTTATACTCCTAAATATATATTAATTGGTTAATTTTTTAAGTATAAAGCCCACAGACAAACTATTATGAGCATGCAATAATTTGGGGAATAGAATTCCTTTACATCTTTCCTGAGGATTATCTAAGCTGAGGACAGATGGCTGAGGATCATGTAGGCTGAGAGATTTACATTGAGACTTTCCAATTACATTGAGTAGAACTTTTATAATTATCTGAAAGATTTCAAATTGTAAAGGTCTTAGTGTGACTTCTTAATGTAGTGCTAAAATATTATTGTCAAAACTCAATCTGACAAGAGTAACTAATTTAATGTTACAGAAAGACAATAACACAACAGTTTGCCTATTTTGTAACTGACTCTTAATAAAACTTTTCTGTCACTATTCTTAGTCATACTATCCCCCATTTATTCAAATCATCCGAACATTGTATTAAAAGGCATACATATGCTTATTTTAAAATATCTTGTAGACACATATTAATGTCCTTTAAAAGGAAAATTATGAGACATATAATAAAATACCTAATTTTAACATTATAAACAACAATTTCAATTATAACATCCACTTAGGTTAATAAACATTTTGCCTTTTGGATAAGAAAAAGGAAATAGGCTTTGCACTGGCTGTTTCTCAATCCTGAACACCACACTCTCCCCTCTGATACCCACATGGCTCATTTCCCCATTCTTTCAAGTATTTTCTCCTCAGTAGGAACTTCTACATCACCCTATTTTAACTAAATTATTTACCCCAACTCTGCATTTTTGTGTCTACGCACTGTCTCACTCTAACACAACATGAATTAGTCTAATTTGTCTAAGTGCCTAGAAAAAGTGTCTGGCATGTAGAAAGCACTCAATAAATACATTTGAACTTGAAAAATAGATAATTGGTCAAGGAAGGTTCTGGATGATCCCGAACTATCTTTGTGACTAAGGGTGAAAAGTCATATTGCAAAGTATTGGTTTGTTTTTGCTTCAGAAGTCTTAGAATCCTACACGAAACTAGAGATTATTCTCTTATCCTTGCCATACAGATGAGAAAACTTATATTCAAAGATGTTATATTGCTCACCTAAGATCATGTAATGGTGGGGGACACTTACTCTGAGCTGAAGTCTTTGGGTACCAAATTCAGTGTTCTTACCACTGTAGCAGTTAATTCTCGGTAATATATTTGGCCAGTGGAGTCCTCCGATGTTATCATGAGCTCTTAAAAAAATAACTTCACATAAGTAATGAAAATAAAGTAATCTTGAAGAAAAACACAACAAAAACAAAATATTAGGAGACAGTCCAGTATCCTCAACTGGAGGGGGTTTTGCTTCTGCATCCCCACCTCCACAGAGGACATTTGGCAATGTCTGGAGACATTTTTATTTGTCACAATTTTCTCAATAGTCAATACTTTCTCAGTACTGCATCTAATGGGTAAAGGACGATGATGCTGCTAAACATTCTATGACACATAGTACAGCCCTCACCCACTACAAAAAAGTATTATTAAGCTCAAGATGTCAATGGAGCTAAAACTGAGAAACTCTAATAACCTAAGACTTGTTTAATCTGTTGCATATCAGGCAAGACTCATGCACCATGATAATCAGTATAAGAACAGAACAATTCTCATCACATTACCTTGAATCATTTAATTCATCGTTTTAGTTTTAAACATTATTATTTAACCAAGGTACTTTGCTTACATATAAAACTCCTTAATTGGCATTTAATTACCACTCAATTCTTTTCTTGTAATTAACTCATTAAGCGTCTTACTACGTAAAAACAACACTAAGCAAATGAACTAATTAGTGTCTAATTATCAGTTACTAAAGATTACTACAAATGACTTACAAATAGCTAGTTTCTTTACTACTACTGGGAATTCCTATTGTTAACCTTAAGTAATTGACTGTAATTTGTACAGCATGGTGTAGACATAAACTACATGACTGTTAGAGCTGAGACAAAAAAAAAAAAAAACAAAAAAAACAAAACTTTTGTCACTTCCTGAGAAAAGAAGTGCATTAGCAGAAGGATGTCTGGGATTCATAATCCCATGCCTTCATCCATCATGCAAGAGAGCCTGGAATGAGGAGTGGCATTTTTTTTTTTAATTATTTTACTTTAAGTTCTGGGATACATGTGCAGAACGTGCAGGTTTGTTACATAGGTAAACATGTGCCATGGTGGTTTGTTGCACCTATCAACCCATCATCTAGGTTTTAAGTCCTGCATCTGTTAGGTATTTGTCCTCATTCTCTCCCTCCCCTTGCCCCCAGCCCCCGACAGGCCCCAGTTTGTGATGTTCCCCTCCCTGTGTCCATGTGTTCTTCTTGTTCAACTTCCAATTATGAGTGAGAACATGCGGTGTTTAATTTTCTGTGCTTGTGTTAGTTTGCTGAGGATGATGGTTTCCAGCTTCATCCATGTCCCTGCAAAGGACATGAACTCATTCTTTTGTATGGTTGCACAGTATTCTATGGTGCATACATGCCACATTCTAGTCTATCACCAGTGGGCATTTGGATTGGTTCCAAGTCTTTGCTATTGTAAATAGTGCTGCAATAAACATACATGTGTATATGCCTTTATAGTAGAATGATTTATAATATTTTGGATATATACCCAGTAATGGGGATTGCTGGGTCAAATAGTATTTCCAGTTCTCGATCCTTGAAGAATCACCACACTGTCTTTCACAATGGTTGAACTAATTTACACTCCCACTGACAGTGTAAAAGTGTTTCTATTTTTCCACATCCTCACCAGCATCTGTTGTTTCCTGACTCTTTAATGATCGCCATTCTAACTGACATGAGAAGGTATCTCACTGTGGTTTTGATTTGCATTTCTCCAATGACCAGTGATGATGAGCTTTTTTCATATGTTTGTTGGCCACATAAATAACTTATTTTGAGAAGTATCTGATCATATCCTTCACCTACTTTTTGATGGGGTTGTTTGTTTTTTTCTTGTAAATTTGTTTATGTTTCCTGTAGATTCTGGATATTACACCTTTGTCAGATGGATAGATTGCAAAGATTTTCTCCCATTCTGTAGGTTGTGTATTCACTCTGATGATAGTTTCTTTTGTTATGCAGAAGCTCTTTAGCTTAATTAGATCCCATTTGTCAATTTTGGCTTTTGTTGCCATTGCTTTTGGTCTTTTAGTCATGAAGTCTTCACCTATGCCTATGTCCTGAATGACATCGCCTAGGTATTCTTCTAGGGTTTTTATGGTTTTAGGTTTTACATTTAAGTCTTTAATTCATCTTGAGCTAATTTTTGTATAAGGTGCAAGGAAGGGGCCCAGTTTCTGTTTTCTGCATGTGGCTAGCCAGTTTTCCTAGCACCATTTAATAAATAGGGAATCCTTTCCCCATTGTTTGTTTTTGTCAGTTTTGTCAAAGATCAGATGGTTGCAGATGTGTGGTATTATTTCTGAGGCATCTGTACTGTTCTGTTGGTCTATGTATCTGTTTTTGTACCAGTACCATGCTGTTTTGCTTACTATAGCCTTGTAGTATAGTTTGAAGTCAGGTAGCATGATGAGGAGTGGCATTTTGTAGTTGGACAAAAGTAGACAGCAGATGCACTAAGCTAAGAAGGCATGAGATTCCTGTTTATGTAGTGCTGCAATGCTGGCAAGAAAGCTCTAAGTAAACCACAGATCAGGAGTCAGGGTCTAGTAACTACCTAAGGTAGGTTTTGTTATTGTGCCTATTTTTCAGGTAGAGAAACTGGATACAGAAAGGTTCTGCCTCTTGCCCAAGGTTACACAGCAAGTAAGGAGGGATTCAAACTAGCAGTCTAGAAACAGAGTTGCTCTCTTGATCACTAGGCAATGATGCCTTCTTTCTACTCTACTGGCAAACTCAATACAAATCCTGCATTGAATAATGAAGTTAATTAGGTTTGTTTTATTTCTGAATCTACTTGAAGTTGTAGTCTCAGAGAGTGGTCACTTACATAGGCACCAACCCTGACCTCAGACACCATTTCATTGGCCATGCTTTAAATAAGGTATATTCTTTGGAATCAGGCAGGTCTAGGTTTGGGTTTCCACTCAGCAAATTACTCTTTATATGATTTTGGATAAAAAACTTAATCACCCTGATCTTCAATTTTCTCATCTGTAAGATGAAGATAATAATACTTATCCTAAAAGAATCCTATGATAATTAAATGCAATCCTATAAAGTGTTTGGACTAGGACTTGGCACATAGTAGATGTTTCTTTCCCTTTCTTGCTATATCAAATATCAATCTGAAAAAATTCTGTTGTAATTATTTTCATTATTGTGCTAAAATTAAGAAGTATGCTATACCCTATAAATCAAAGCCTACGCTAGAGAAGCATTTTCTTTATAGTTGTATAGTCATGTGGGGTAGTGGTATTTGTAATTGATGGAGTAGCAAAAACAAACAACAACAACAAAAAGCACGGCAAAGCAAAATAAGAACTGCCATATTAATGGAAGTTGATCTGCTCCTACTTCGTATGGGTACCAAGAAAGATCCCATAAACCCATTTGCTCTTTCATTTGGCCCAACACTTACTGAGTACTCACTGTCTCCTAAGGACTGAATTACTCACTAGAAGTATAGAACATTTTAAAACAAAAGGAAATGATTTCTTTTGAAAACAAGTTATTCTCCAATCCAGAGATGTTTACAGAGCACAAGGCATGGAAATGCAGGAGAGACTGTGGAGATGCTAGTATGTACAATGCTGTCTGTGTTATAACAGGGGGTGCACGTGGGGTACTAAGGAACACAGATGCACATCACCTCCATAAGACACAGCGGGAGGTGGGGGCATCATAGGAGTTTCCCAGTGAAAATGCCCTCTGACCTGGATTTTGAAGGATGAGTAAATGCCTCATGAGACCTAGAAGTGGTATAACACCTTAGCTTTGAGCATATGCCCTGGAATCCCATATGTAACTCTTACTCCATGTGTAACCTTAGGTAGGGAACTTAACTGCTCTATGCTTCAAGTTCCTCCTTTATGAAGCCAGGATACTGAGGGTACCTACTTCATACTGTTGCTGGGAGAACTGAACGCATTAAAAAATGTAAAATCCTCAGAATTATACCTGGCTCATAATTAAGTGCCCAATAAATTTTAACTATCCTTTTTCATCCTTCAAATTTTAGCCCTAACGAGAAGTTAAATGGCATGTACAAAGGATCAGAGACAAGAGAACACAGAACCATTTGGGAAACTGCACGTAGATTGATTTGACAGGAGCAGAGTACTCCTTAGATGTACAGATAGAGCCCAGATAGTGAAGGAGGGGCCTCGAGTCCTCCTCTATCAAATCTGAATTTTACCATGATTACTGTGGGAGATGTAGGATTTAAAACATGGAAATGATCAGCTCTAATTTCTATTTTAGCAAGCTCTTTCTGTTACCAATGTAGAAAGCAAGCAGGCTGAAGACAAAGGAAACTGGTTGAAAAGAAAAAACCAGTGCTACTGCAGTTAGTTTTCCAAGTTTAAAAGCTAAGAATCTTGACCCAGGGCATTGGCAGTGAGGATGAATGGCTCTCTTTTGGGTGGGATGACGGAGTTGAAGACTTCCTATAAGACTGACCTTAATTTTCTTACCCAAAGATAGGGGTTGAATAAAGTTGTTTGTGCGTTTTCTTCCCTGGGACTTGAATGATACAGCTTTTCTTTCTTTTTCTTCTTTTCTCCCAACATACACTTCCTTTCTTGAATGGTCTCAAGGATGATGCTTTCTGAGTGTTTGTCATCATAGAAAGAATATAGAAGAATCACTGGCCTCAGTAGGCAGGCAGCAGTCTGCCTGTGCACAGGAGTGCTGAATGGAACACCAGTGGTAAAAGACATTTATGGATTTAAATCCTTAAGTGAGCTGGATTACCACACCTCCCATTCATTATAACATCTCCATGTACTCATTTCATGACAAAAGGTTATAGCAAATTTATTTTTAATCTCATCCATTTCACGGAATTAATTCATTCACTTCTGAAATATGCATCTTAAATTACTAACAATTTGGATTAATGCCATTTCCATAAAAGGTATTAATAATGAGTTCTGTCATCCCTCTATTTTACAGAAAGAACTAATTCATCAAGGCTGACTGAGCTGCTTTAGAACCTCCTAAAAAGTACAGATGAATGTGATTTCAGAATCATTGTATTGCTAATGTACAGAGCTAAATTTGTTGGCAAAAGCCCTCTGGTATTCTTGGTGAATGATTCCAGGTGCAGTTATTAAGGGCGAGTATTATAGTGTCATTCTTGAGAGTTTTTTTCTATAAAAACTAAGGGGAGGATTACATGTCTTATAATATAGAGGTCCCTAATGAACCATGTCCCACTTGCAGCTGTTAAGGTAAGATTCATCTCAGTAAAAATGTGTGGTTATCAAAGTTTCAATTGTAGACTTAAGAAAATCAGAGCCTCATTAGCTATAAAATCGTAAAATTATAGGCCTAGGAAAGAATTTGTATAACTTACTTCTTACTCCCTTGGCTCTAGATGAGACAGTATGTAAAATGGTGCAGTTCCCTTTGGCATGTGAAGGCCATCTGTTTATAACGCATCTCCCCTGAGGGCCAAGGTTGCTTCAGCTGATCTGGCAGGGAAGACAGCTACCTTCTCTTTCTCTCACCATTCTACTTGGGCACCTGCCAATGATGTACATTTGGTCAAGGAGCACAGCCTTCTAAACAGAAGAGTCATTTATCTTATCAAGGGTATTCAAGGATCTGTGCTGCTCTGCAAGTTCCATATAAGTTTATTTGAGGCCGATGGGGAAATAATGCAGGACAGTAAATCTTTTAAGACTGCCTTTCTCTAAAAACCTGTCCCAGAGATTGACAGTCCTCACAGTTCAGAATTTGAGTACAATCTGAATCTGTATACAAGAAAGACTTTAAAAACCAAGGCTAATCATTTAACAAACCCAGTTCTACACGATGACTCTCTCAGGTCATGTAACTAGCTAAAAGCAGACAAGGATTATAACTCAATTATTGCACATTGTCCCAATAACCTGAGTTCCTTGAGTTGTGGAATATGTCCATGTTTCTAGTTTCTCTTTTAATATTACAATGATTTTCATTTTACTCTTCAATATTTTGGGGGAGGGGATTTCTGGAAAATTTAACTTCTGGCTTGCAGAATTATTGAGATAAGGTGTCTGAGACAAAAGTTTACAAGTTGCTGAGTCACTGCTGAATTGTTTTATTGCCTCAGAAAATGAGGCCAAAGGCCCCAAAGATGAAAATTTCTTGTTTAAAGAAATAGTCTCAACAATACAAAGAAAAACCACACTGAATTCCCTGTGCTTTCTGCGTATGTACAATTAGTGCTTGGTGTCAGAACTGAGGACAAAAAGCCTGAACATGTTTAGCTAGGAGAGCATGAGCTTGAAACTTTTTACACTCTTCAGGAGACTAAAAGAGCAACAAGGGAGAAGCAGCAATTAGAGTTTCAAATTCCTGTGCCACTTTCTGTATCCCAACCTTATAAAATAATCGAATGTACCTACCAGTCCTTTCCTAGCTCTGCTTGATGTTTAATTTAGTAGGGACTTGTGCTAAGGACTGCATACTTAAAAGGATTTATGAGCAGACTGTTTGGAGGAAACTTTATAGTTTCAGGATCGCAACTCAAACCCACTAAAGAGAGTGTTATTTCCTTGTTGTAGACTCAATTTCTGCGCCTAGGAAAATTCCTGTGAAAATTAGAGCTATTTTACCTAAAAGGGCCCTTCTGTTTCTGTCAGGACCAACCACTTTGAGCATTGGAAATGTAGTTGCAGGTCAGGGGTGGAATGGCAGGTGAGAAGTAGAAGTTTAGCAATTTATAGTCACTGAAAAAGTCATTTGGAGATTTCTGCTGGTAGGAAGGGGGAAAATTTGTGAAGCTAACCAAGTAGCCAACAAATGCTTTTTCGTCTTTCTATTTGATGTACTTTAAAATGATAAAATAGAAAAAAGCACAGACTGAGAAATGTCTGTCAGGGTTAATAGCTTTCTTTTGAATACAAAAAAAAAAAATGGTATCTGGGTTACAGCTAGTTCTGATAAACTTTCAAATAATAGATTTTTAATTAAAAAATAGTTTTCTATATATGAAAGAATCAAGAAGGAAAAAAAATGTCTTGCTTTCAGCCCTATAACACTAATCAGAATTAGGTTAGACCAGCGGTCAGCAAACTATTTCTTTAAAGGTTCATATAGTAAATATTTTAGGCTTTTCTGCCTCAAACCATCACAACTACTTCACTCTGCGGTTATGGTATGAAAGTAACTGCAGACAATTCATAAGTAAATGGGTGTGGCTGTGTTCCAATAAAACGTTATTTATAAGAGCAGTCAGTTTGTTGAAATTGGCCTATTGGCTGGCTGTATTTTACCAGCCCCAGTCTTGACTTTCATGCCAAAGCTGGCTGCTTAAAATACTAAGAGGGTCAAATTTCAAACTGAACCTTCATAGAAAAAGAAAGTACGTGTGTGAAATGGAGGTATGGGGTTACCATAGATCCCATGTTGATAGATGCTATATAAAATTTTGGAATATTCCTTGACTTTCTCTTGACTTGGTGTTTTGGACATTCTCACATAAAAATCAAAGATTTATGAATTAACTGTATGCTCCTAGTCTACTCTGTTTTAAAGATTCCTAATTTAATTGTCAGAAATAAAAAGTGGATATCGTAGAAGAGAGGGGTAGGGGTAGGTTTGTGATGAAACCAACCCACTTCAGCTTTCTAAATGAGAATCACAATGCATTTTATAAATATGAGGCATAGAAATGGTGACATAAGACTGGCATTGAGATGAGAAGAGACTAATAGACTCTTAGCTAACTTTTCTCAATATTACCCCATGAAATGCCATACAAAAACTTGAAATGGGGGAATCACCAGCAATTCAGATATTTTAACGCTCATATTTTAGAGTTTTCATTTGAGGAATTATTCCTTTAAAATTCATATACCATTTATCACTTTGTTTTATGTGAGAGAAAGGAACCGCCTAATGTGCACGTGTTGTCATTTGTTAAAGGCTTTCTTTAAATGTGATGATAAATCAGTCTCCAGCTGTGTATCAGCAACACTGTCACACTGAGAAAAGGAACCTTGGTTGCTTCTCATATTTTAGGCTTCCCTTAAAATGAACAGAATTTTTATTTGATCTTTATAGAATCAAAGAGAGAAAAGATGTTAGAAAGTCTCCTTTATCACCTAAAATATAACCCTGTGCACACATTGGGCTTCTTTTCAACACTATAAAGGAACTTCTCTGGCTGCTGCAAAAGATTCTCTTAGCAAGAACTCTACACTTTATTGTTTTGCCTTTGTTATGACTAAGTCATAACCTCTGATAATTGATTTATTCTAAAGAATATAAAGATTTTTTCTATAGAATTATTTAATTTAATGTATATTTTCAAAATTTCAAGTGAACAGAATATTGTGAAGCAAAAGAATACAGTAAGTTTTCCTCTGTTTGTTAGAGAAGGTCTAATTTGGGTGGATTCTTAGATTATAGAAAAAGTAGCCCTTCTTTGCCCCATTTCTGATCTTGTGATCTTTACTTATAGTTTATTCCTGATCTTTCATCTACTGCAGAGTTTCTTGTATTTGTACTATGAGGAGATCTCCTTCTTGCCTGTCTGGTCTCTCTTTTAATGAATCATTTAAAAGACCTGTTACTTTTATACTCAGGCAAAAGGCAATACTGATTGTATTTGTGTTAGGAAGACACAAAAATTAGGAAAGGTACTTTTTCTGGCACCAACTATGAGGCATCAGGGAAAGAGGTAGGATTCAGAGCTACAAGATCTTGATTCAGACTCAACTCTGACTGTGCACATTCTAACAAAATCATAACCTTTCTGAGCCTCATCTGAAAAGGGGATCCTATTATCTCATTCAGTGTTGTGAAGATGAAAGAAGATAATGTATTTTGAGGATTAAAAGGGATAATACATGTAGAAATGTTTTGTAGATGCTTTGTAGATTGCACCGTGCTAACCTGTTGTTGTTGGCCTGATTACTTTACTTCTGTGTACAGGGAAAGTCATCTCGTGAATGTAACTCTACTCTCCCTTGAGCCAGATTGCCTTGGATAGGATCAGGTATCAGGTAAGTTGTTTTGCTGTCATATCACTGTCTGCAAATTGTGTAAACTTGTGCTTTTGTAGCCCACACTGATATTGACCTGAAATACTAAGAACAATACCACTCCACTTAGCCATTTAGCTAGTCACTGGGGAGCTCTAGGGGGAAAAGAAGAGGACCAATGAGTTAAAGGATAAAGAGAATATTATGATGATGCTACACCAGAGTCAAATGATTTCTTCAGAAGGAGGAGCTTTTCCCAAGTGATCCCACAGTGAGAAATGGCTTAATTCATTTCTACAGATCAAAGAGATCAAACAGAAAATTGGAAGCTAAAATGGCAACAGGCAGTTCTCACAAGTTGTAGAAAAAGATGAGGACTCTGCACTTCAATAGTGAATTTTTTTTTTTTTTTTTTTTTTTTTTTTTTGAGACAGAGTCTCACTCTGTTGCCCAGGCTGGAGTGTAGTGGTGCGATCACAGCTCACTGCAGCCTCAACCTCCCAGAACCTCCTAGGCTCAAGTGATTTTCCCACCGCAGCCTCCCAAGTACCTGGGACTACAGGTAGGTAGCATCACACCTGGATAATTTAAAAAAATATTTTTTTACAGAGACGGAATCTCACTATGTTGCCCATGCTGGTCTTGAACTCCTGGGCTTAAGCAATCTTTCTGACTCGGCCTCCCAAAGTGCAGGACTTACAAAGATGAACCACTGTGCCCGACTAATAGTAAAACCTTAATAATTGTCAGTGGAGAGGCTGAATTTTCTGTATTCCAATATTCTTTAACGGTAGAAGTGATTAATGCAGCATAAACTTGTGTGGGATAGGAGCTGCCTGAGATCAGGACAAAACCATCCATGAAGAAGAATTGTGAAAGAAAAGGAACCAAATAAGGCCACTGCAAAAACTCTAATGTTCCTTAATGAATAGGCTTAGAATCATACTATTAAAAAATTAGATAAATACATAAAACCATATTGTATGGAATTCAATTTATTTTATAGATAGTTATGCTTCTAAGATGTGTTGTCCTAATAGTTTTTCTGTCTATCTCTCTCTCTCTTTCTCTCTCTCTCTATATATATATGTTATAAATATATATATATATAAAATAAATGTGCATGTCTGTCTGTGTGTAACTTTCAAAAACTATTGTAAGAAATTACCTGACATGAATGAAAAGCAACTGATACATAGTCAAAATCTGTTGTTCAGAATGGGTGAAGAAAACCTCATCACCCCTAACAGAATCGTGTCATCACTAGGGATCTTTTTAATCTAGTTTTGTCACATTTTATGCTTACTGTGAAATGTTCTCTTGACTCTTAGATTCACATATTGTGAGTAGAAACTGTTAGGATTTGTAATTTTCAGATCATGTACATTCATGGGGAATAGAGTTGGTGTGATATGGAATCATTCCTTAAATAAACTAAACTCAAAATCCTACAAAAAGTGAGATGAGAAGAGCTCTCAGGAAGAATCACTAAAGGAGGGAGAGCAATTTTCCAAGGGAGTTTTGCCTCTTTGATGAGCACATCCTACTTTTAATCCTGATGCCAAGCAGGTTCAGCCTCCACAGACACTGCTCTTGCTAGAACAGACTGAAATGTGTTAAGCACAGCTTGATTAATATTAAGGAATTAGCCCAGTGCAAAGAAGGCACACAAATGTAAAAACAAAATCATCACATTTAAGAATTGTAAACTTAGGATATCACAATGTGTTTAACAGACATGGTACTATTTACAGAATATAAATTATTTAATTAAAACTGGATTCAAATACTGGCTCTGCTATTATTAGCTATGCAGTATTGCAAAAGTGCATTTCCATGAACGTCATTCCTTATTTTTCTAAAGAAGGTAGTGGTATGTTTTTCATGTTATATTACATAGTTCAGTCTCCCAGGAATAGCTGAATGATCCAGAGGTTTACATTTGACCAGCAATGGCTAATCAAATCCTTTCCCCTAAGAAACTGGAAATTTTAATTGACAGATAGGACTGAAAGTCTTTGTGGTAGACTGACATTGATACCATTACTCTAAAGAGACCATGGACCCCTGCTTCTAAGGTT
Organism: Piliocolobus tephrosceles; assembly: GCF_002776525.5. NCBI lineage: Eukaryota > Metazoa > Chordata > Mammalia > Primates > Cercopithecidae > Piliocolobus > Piliocolobus tephrosceles. The sequence continues at coordinate 39,395,741 of NC_045449.1, read as the reverse complement.
CTACAGATTACCTTTTTTCCTTGCATCTCCACAGGGATGTTCAACTCTTCCTTTGATCCTGTGAGATACCTAAGGCTTCTTCCAATACTTGTTGCTGGATTTGTTTGGGTTTTTTTGTTGTGTGCTAGTTTTTGTATTTTGTTTTGTTTGTAGCTCTAGCTAGCTATAATTTTCTTTTCCTTTCATGCAATCAGAATTTTGAATCAAAAAGAATAAGCATTAGGAAGGAAAATGCTATAAGTAAAAATTTCTGATGTAATTAATCTAGGTAAAGTAGGAGCAGCGGTTCCCTATGATCTCAAACTGTGAATGATATGATTTGGCTGTGTCCCAATCCATATCTCATTTTTAATTGTAACTCTGACAGTTCCCATGTGTCATGGGAGGAACCTGGTGGGAAGTAATTGAATCGTGGGGGTGGGCCTTTCCTGTGCTGTTCTCATGATAGTGAATGAGTCTCACAGGATCTGATGGTTTTAAAAACAGGAGTTTCCCTGCACTAGCTTTCTTCTCTTATCTTCTGCCATATGAGACATACCTTTCACCTTCCACCATGATTGTGAGGCCTCCCCAGCCATGTAGAACTGTAAGTCCACTAAACCTCTTTCTTTTGTAAATTGCCCAGTCTCAGGTATGTCTTCATCAGCAGCATGAAAACGAACTAATACAATAAAGTATATCAAATGATGCCATGGTAGCTATTTAAATGATTCTTCAATCCCACAGTCCCTGTGGCTTGGGTGGCATGTGATCCAGGTTGGCCAACTGAATCATTAAATCTTCAAGACTCACAGGAAGTGATTAATTCAGTATACGTTCATGACCCAACCTAATTCACTAAGATTCAAGTCTAGAACTTTTGTTTGAATTGTTAGGAAGGAAGAGTCTCTCTCTATTGCTTAATGAGGGACTAGAAAATAAAACTAGTACTACCAGCAGCAGTCTTGGGAACTTAAGCAGAGAATTTGCCTAAGAAAGAATCGATACAGAGGAAAGCATAGCCAAGAAATGGGAGAATGCAAATTTGCTTGAGAAACTAGATGTAGTCAGGCCTGCATATTATCTTGATACAAATACCTGGTGCCCTCCAAACAAATACAGCTTCGTAAAAATAATCTCCTTCTTTGATATCTTGTATACTTCTATAACATTATTAAAGTTTTCAGCTTTATCTATATTTAAATTGCTATGGTATTATCAAGTTACATCAGCCAGCATTGTATCAGTGGCTAAAAGCTTTTGTGTTTCGTTTTGTTTTTTTAAGACAAGGTCTCACTCTGTTGCCCAGGTTGGAATGCAGTGGCGCAATCACAGCTCACTGCAGCCTCAAACTTCCTAGCTCCTAGATTCCTAGATTGTGCCTGAAATCCCAGCACTTTGAAAGGCCAAGGTGGGTGGATCAGTTGAGCCCAAAAGTTTGGCACCAGCCTGAGCAACATGGCAAAACCCTATTTCCACACAAAAAATTACAAAATTAGCCAGGCATGGAGTTGTGCACCTGTAGTTCCAGCTATTCAGGAGGCTGAGACGCGAGAATCACCTAAGCCTGGGAGGTAGAGGCTACAGTGAGCTGTGATTGCACCACTGCACTCCAGCCTGGGTGACAGAGTGAAACCCTGTTTAAAAAAAAATAAAAACAACTTTTAGCCACTGATACAATGCTGACTAATGCAACTTGACAATATCATAACAATTTAAATATAGATACAACTATTATATTTGAAATGACAGTGTGTAGGTGGTTTTTAATTATATATTTAAGGAATTTGTGGGGGTTTTTTTTAATTTAGTTCAATTGCCTAAATGCCTGGCAAAGTTTGATGTGCTTGAGTTGCCTAACTTATATATAGATGATTCCATAAAAGAGAGAGAGTTCATCTCTTCTGGACATCCCAAGGTAAGAGGACACACACTAGCCTGTCCTTCTGATATTGCATCTAGGGAGTCACTAATTAGACATGTTTTTTTCCCATGTTGCAGGACAACAAAAACACCCAACTTTGTTGAGGATCAAAGACCCTGGGCTGTCAGGACACCTTTCCCATCTGCTTGGCTATATTAGTGAGACTCTGTTACCACTTAACTATCCTCTTGGCTGGAATGCTTTATTTTGTTCCCTGCTATGTCTAAGAAAAAACAAGTGGTTGTCTTGAAGCTTACTTATGTTGTATCTACATTAAATGATTCTAATTCCATGCATAAAACCCACTTATTTAGAAGATAAAGAATCTGTTCTAATTACCACCTCTGAAACTAGAAAATTTGTTTCTGATCCCACTAATACACAGTTCTATGTTCTAGATTTTTCAGATACAGGAGTCAATAAATTCTTTTTGTCTAAAGCCAATTTGAATTGCATTTTCTGTAATTTGAAGCCAAAAGAGTCTTAACTAATACGGTGGCTTGCCTACAACAATAGATTTATCTAGTTTTATAGCCTTAGGCAAGCCTGAGTATTATCTGTTCTTTCTTTCATCCTCAGATCTTCCTTGCTGATGAGCTTTATGTCTTTCTACTTCTTTACTCATCCCAATCCTCACATGTACCATGTACCACAATAAGTTGCCTGTTGAAGGCATCGGTATTCAACAGATATTTATGAAGTCAACCCAAATGAACACTAATACTGACTGGTTTTAAATAGTTTTAAGTATTTCTGTAAAGATCATTTACTTAACAGTGAGAGTCATACTCTGCGTGTCTCTGTATGCCCTGCACCTAGGAAAATCCTAAGCATATTAGTTGCATGCATTAATAAAGTTAAAATGAATTAGAAACATTCACTGGTTGGGGGAGTTGAAATGGATAACTGCCAGGACAGGGTCCCTGTAGGCTACATTAAAATGTTGCATGAAAAATTCTTTTTTTGTGAGAAAGAACAAAAGGAAAAATCATAATAAGGAACGCCTAAAATAAGCAAAAGGTATACCAGAGGCTGTACAAAGGTTTGATGCCCTAGAGAAAGTAGAACTGCTTATACTGCTTTGGTAGTAGAAAGACAAAGGTTATACTCTCATAAGTTATGTGGACACCCTCAATTAATTATTGTAATCCCGGTAAGGAGAAGGCCCAGTACTGCCATGCCATGGAGACTACCGTGTGAATCATGCTCCTCGATCATAGCAGCCCTAGGACAGCCAGTGGGGTCATATCCAAGGAAGGACCATGACCCCTTAGGAGGATGATCCCACCTCTCTTATTTTCTTCCCCTTTCGCTTCAGACTCATGTATTGGATTAAAGCAGGGAAGGTGGGGGGCAGTGGAAAAAGACTTTTAAGCTAACTATTTTAAAGTCTATGTTAGCAAAACCCCTAGTCCCTATATTGTCCTAAGGAGAAACTTTTCCCTAACTGACATAAAGTTTATTTTGATAGTCTTATCTTTCCAAGCAGTCTAACATAGACAGCCTAGGTTTTTCTATTGGCAAAACGGACATAATACTACCTGCCCTATATTCCTATAGTTATTATAAGAACCATTGCCAAAATAAACTCATATATCTGAAAGTACTTTGTAAATTTGAACACATTTTATGGCTACAAGTTTTATTATTCTTCCTTATGCCCTCCCCGGTGTCCGGATATTGAGGACTTGGCCCTAAGTAAGTCAAGCACAAACACTGAATAGTTAGAATTAACCACTTGCTGCAAACAACAGCCCCCTAATAACGGTGGCTTGGCACAATAACCCCCTCATTTCATACTCCATAATGGTCAGCAGTTTATTATTCATCCCAGTTTCTTGGATCTCATGGCCTCACCCAAATCTAGATTCAGAGTCCTCTCATTATACCAGCCAATGGGGAAACAGAGGGAGGGCAGAGCATGGGAGGATTTTCTAAGCAGGTGCATATCATGTTTGCTCCCATTCTGTTACACAAAACTCAAATCTCATTGCCATGCCTAACTACAAATGGAACTGGAAATGACAAGCTTGCTGGTACCCAAGAGAAAAAGCAGAATATGAATAGTTGTGAGCACTGGATCAGAGACACTTGGCAAAGGCGTTAATGAATTTACACAATTCTTCACCTTACATTTCATGAAGAGATCTTCCCCAACCTTGTCCCCCACACCATCTGGTTTATAGACCCACTATAAAACCTAATAACTGTAATCTTGAGTATAGGAACTTTTTTTTCACTTTATTCCCACAACGTTTAAATATAGTGGGGACACAGAATGTGCTAGTTGAATCTATAAAACTAGTCAGGTACCTGACTCCAACTCATTTAAAGAATTCAAGTCCAAAATCAGTGGTGGTGTCTTAAACACCTCCCACAGTGCCAAGTTGCTGCCAAGAAATGAATGCCTGACCAGAGAAGTTCTCAAACTCCACTTTCTAACCCAGAGACTTCTGTCACCTAATACAGAGCTTAGTACATAGTAATTGTAAATATTAACCGTGGTGAGCAAGCGAGTAAGTGATTAAGTGAATAATTTAATGAATTAACATGAGACTAACCCAAAAGTTTTATAAATCCAGTGAGTTTGCTATTTGGATCATTTGGAAATCAGTAATGTTTGTTTTCTTTTATTCTCTCATTTTCTTCTAGGGTTTTGACCCTCTCCCACATCAGTCTAACTGAAGAGCTGTTGTCTAGTAGGCGAAAGACTCCAGTTTTAGCTCCTGATTGAACATTAACTCTGTGTTCTTGAGCAACTCAGGGGATCCCAAGGCTGCCCCTCCCTCCTCTGAATCATAGCCTTTATTTGCTACTCACGTAGGACTTACTCACACACTAGCTGTACCAGCTTGTTGTCTTGCATTAGTGTTATCTTTCAGATTGTCACATGTCTTCATCTGGGGAGGACTTTTCTCTTCCAATTGAATGTGAACAACGGTAGAGTATGGCTCACGTGTATTTTCTTTGTTGCTTCTCATTGTCTAACAAAGTCACCTTTGCTAAACAGAAAGGAGTAATTCAATAAATAATCCTGAGATTCACTGAGAAATTGTTCTACATTCTGCAGACACTTTGGCTCTGGCCATGTGCCAGTACAACACTGAACTGTACACCCAATTCATGGTCCTTGCCGTTAGGGGGTGTCATCCAGTGGAGGAAGAAAGATATTAAACAAGTACCCATTATCCAATGTCATAAGTGCCGTAAATAAGTATAAAGGATTATAAAGGAGAGGTGAAGAAACAATAAATTGCCTAGACTTTTCAGATCTCAGCTTTACCATTTATTGGCTATGTTACTTTGACAAGCTATTTTAACCTCTCTGACCCAGAGTTTCCTCATCTGTAAAATTAGAATAATAACAGTATCCAACTTACAGGGCCATAAAAAGGATTAAATATATTAACATATGTAAAATGTTTAGAACTTTTAGAACTGTGCCTCATGTCAGTAAATGTGATCTATTATATTCATTGTTATTAGTTATTTTTATTATTTCTTGTGAAGTACAATGATGATGTGATAAATAATATGCCTAGATTATAGTATATTTTAAACACATATTTTAAAAATAGTTTTTGAAAGTGAGGTGAATCTGGAAGTGCTTTAAAAAGCACTGCATAAGTCCAACTTTTATTATTTACAGAATTACAATTCTGTTGTTCTATCTTTGTAACTCAGATGAATCCAGTATACACTGGATATCAAAACTCAATTTGCACTAACCAAGTACGTTACATTCATCTGTCATTGGAGTGGACCTGATAAGTATCAGAGTTTCTACTTTCTGAGTTATTGCTGCAGCATGCTAACTCATGAAACCTTCCAGTTGCTGAGAAATCTTGACTGCTTTCTCTGCTGTTTCTGCGTGTGCAGAGATTCAAAAGCAAGATTCAGAGCTGAGTTGTTTGTGGAACTGGCAGGCTGGTAACACTGTTGAGTACATGTATTCATAAGATTTTATGCTGAATTTTGAGAAGATAATTTACTGCAGTTAAGTTTGAATCAAAGATATAGGGGATAATTAGATACAGGGGAGCAGTGGCAGGGAAATTACCTGGCATCTGTCTCCCTGCTAGCCAGAAAAACCAGTTTTAAGTCTTCTAAAGAGAGAAAACAGCTCTAGAAGTCACATGATGAAGTCTGATAAAGGATATGTGAGATTCTGGGAATAAATAGTGCTTCTTCAGGACATGTTATGAAGTGAGGCTGAATTAGAGTGAGGGCCATTTTTGTCACCCCAATCCCATTTCCAAACTCATATTCATTTGCCACAAATTCAATGCACATTGACTTCACGGCCACCATGGATGGCAGCTAACTCCATGGAGCCTGGCTGTAAAGGTGCAGAGTCACAGTCAGGAGCCTTGACAAGAAAGAAGAGGCAAAAACACACACCAACCTGCTCCTGGGCACATGCATGCACATGCCAAAATCCTGAGCACTCCCAGATATAACCAGGGGAAACTTTGAAAGGGGCTACTGGCCGGGCGCAGTGGCTCATGCCTATAATCCCAGCACTTTGGGAGGCCAAGGCAGGCAGATCACCTGAGATCAGGAGTTCAAGACCAGCCTGGCCAACATGGTGAAACCCCTTCTCTACTAAAAATACAAAAATTAGCCAGGCATGGTGATGGGTGCCTGTAATCTCTGCTACTCAGGAGGCTGAGGCAGGAGAATCACTTGAACCTGAAAGGCAGAGTTTGCAGTGGGCCGAGATTGCACCAATGCACTCTAGCCTGGGCAACAAAGCGAGACTGTATCTCAAAAAAATAAAAAATAAAAATAAATGAAAGGGCTATGATTCTGTAAAATGGAAATTAATGATCTGCATTGACAAGAAGCTCAGCAGAAGTAGGCCATTTTCATGATTTGGTAAGTGGCAGGAGTAGGTTTGAAATTCACTGCTCTGGAACCCATTCCCTTTTCAGAATATCCTACTGCCAAATGACTTCATAGTGTGGCCTATACTAGCTGTACTAGCTATGCCATAATAGCTGCCTATAGGGAAAGAAACAACAGAATTATATAAAATGGAATTGTAGACCTTCATATCGTCCAAAGCTATATTACTACAACATCCACTACTTCTGCTATGTTCTGCAGCACATATGTAAACACGTACACACATACACAGAGGAATTCTTTTTGTACCAGAGGCAGTGTGTTTTAATCAGCTAATATTTGGTTGAAAAAAAAATTAAAGAAAGAATAATTTCCATGTTATCCACCCACTTGGCCAAGAGAAAGGCCAAGGAGTGAGAGCATTTGGACCATGGTGTGGTCGTGAGATAGTGAAATGGTAGAAGTTATATCTTACACGTGCCTCTCTGAATCTGAATCCCTCCATCCCCAAATGGTAGAAATGCTTAATTAAATCCATATTTTTTAAGCACTCCAATCTTTTTTAATATCATTATTTTTCATCTTCTGCATCTGGGTTAATACTCCTATTTTAGCACAAGAAAGGAAAGGCAGGTTCCAGAAACCATTCTGCTGCTAGGAGACCTTGGGGCCCAATAAACAAGTTTTTGACAAATTGGACAGGCTACCTCCTTGCCCTACACCTAGACAGTATGTGGCATTTCGTAAAATGGTTTCATCCCATCCACCCCCGAGCCCAATCCAGACCACGTTGTTCAGAGCACTTCCAGGAACCATCTGGTGCCCAGAACATTGCTATTTCAACATGCTTTGGAATCTTCCAGGATGGTTGCTGCGACCAAAGCATGTTTTTAAATAGAAGGCCTTCAGTTATTTGGATTTGCATCCCCCAGTGATCTGTGCTGCTTTGTTGCTGAGGGCTATTTCTCTGCTATATTCATCATTGTGCTTTCATGCTGACGATATACACTGTGGCCAAAAAGATTCCTTCTAAATATGATCCCAAACAGTCGATTACAAAAGGTTGAATTATGGTCTTGCAAGATTAAGTATTTTTTTTTTTTTTTTTTTAGATTTAATAGGCCAGTGTTTTTTTAAGTATTTCTATACACTCAGCTTTAGTTTGGAATAATATCTTCACTTGACTCAAGAGATTTTCTTTAATTTCATGATTATTAAAGGCATCAGCTCTCCCATAGTGCCCAAATTAAGCCAGAAAGAATTGAAATTCACCATCATACTGAATTAGTTTTACCCTTCTCTGGTTCCCACAGCACTCCAAGCTTACCTTTAATTTTCTATTAACTAGCTGTCATAATTATTTGTTTCTATTGTTCTTTCCCAGTGGCCAATAATTGCCTCAAAGGCAATGTATTTCAGTCATCTTTTTATCCACAAAGTCTAACCCAGTACTTGGCAGTATCTAATGGGTATCCAATACATATGTTTTTGAATTAAAAATTTACATGTCCATGACAATTATTTTAATGCCCTCAGACACTGGTCCTAGATCTTCTTACTTTTTCTCATGTTCACCTGCTCTTTACTCTATGAACTGCTGGAGTCCTGCCACCCAGCTCTTCCTGAAAGCACAAAAGGATACTTAATTCTAAGAAGGTGGACATAGAAAAATGTTTAGAAAGTTAATGAATATAATATTGAGATTTCCATGCTTCTTTACCCTACATTTTTCCCCATGTTTTTTCAAGCTCAAACTTTGCATTATCTATACTAATAAAGGGAACTCATAGTATAGGTAATTCAAAATAGATTATGTAAATAAGCCCCCATACTTTTGTGGGAATGTATCATATAGATGCAAGAGCCCTGCCTTGAGAGACATAAGGCTGAAATCACATTCCTTACTCATGAGGCCTTAGATAAGTCACTCGACCTTTCTGAAACTCAATTTCTTCAACTGCAGTGCTTAACTTGCCTAGCCATAGGACTGGTGTCTGGATCACATAAGCTATTCAGCATTCTGCAAATTATAAAGCACAATACACATCGAAGACCGTGTGGATATTACATCTGGGATGGATTTTCTGATGGCAAGGAGTGACAAATAAGTTAGCATCAGGTTCATAGTTGGCATTCTGCCAAGTAAATATTAAAATTAGTTTACAGTCCCCAAGTGACAATGTGGGGAGGCGACCCAGCTAAATACTAAGTGCAGGAATAGCTGGATGGGGTTATGAAGAGCCATGACAGATCCACTACATGGACAATTCCTCTGCAGGTAATCAAGAGTTGACTAACTCACATCAAGGGCACAAAATGGCACCTTGCACCGCCGTTACCCATATGGTGAAAAAACGAAAGTTGCTTGTGCCAAATGCAGATCCAATTAAAACTTGGAAAGGTTGCTCCATTATCACATTTGAAGCCATAATTAAATTTGCGAACTGAGAAGAGCTGCCAAGCTTGCCTCTCTGTTTTGGAAGGTGGGACATCTGTTAACATTAGTATGGACATGGGCATGGGGGAAATCATAAAAATTCTGCTTCAAAATGAACATTCAGAATAAACTATAGTTTATTTAAGGCTCTGAACACTTAGCCTTCTATATTGCTTAATATGCTTCAGTGTTTTGAAGCTAATTTCTGGGTTTCTTTAAATATATAGATGACTTTTCCCTGACACTCCTCATTTCTAGAGTCAAAGCTTTTAAAGATTAGAATGTATGTGTTATTGCCATTTCAACAAGGAGGGTGATTTAAGATTATAAGCAAGAAGCTTTAAGGAAGACCCTTGATACTTCCTATGGAGCCATCAGACAACACTGGAATTTTATGTGGCTTGATTCAACCACCTATCAGAGGCAGCAAAGCTAGAGGGCTCTGGAGCATGCAGTTAAATAACATTAATGTATTTGCATAATTTGTTACAGATAATATAAGCTTTCTCATTTGCAAATTCTTTTCAACTGGGTAGTAATCTTATGTAGAAGGTAGTTGTATCTCCATTTCGCAGAAAAGTAAATGAGATTCTGAAACATAAGTGACATGCTGATATTCTCACAGCTACATGAGAGAGACCAAGACCAAGAACCCAGATTTTCTAAATTTTATTTCACATATATGTACTTAATTTGTAAGCCACATCAATTTATGTCAATAGAGCCATTCACTTACCCATAAAGAGCCAAATGTTTTTGTCCAAACTCTTTTTTCAAGATCATGATTCTGAAAAGTGAACTACAATTCATTTCATGGCTAATAAGATGAAGCCCTCAATTGAACAATGAACCAAAATTCCCTCAAAACAGCATTGGCACATCCTGCATTGGATTATGGGAAAAAAAAAAAAAAAAAGAATGCATTCAGCACTGGTTTTAAAATACCAAAATGAGAAAGGAAAAGAGCTGCCTGGAAAGCGCTCTACACTGAGAGACCTGAGTTCTGGTCCTTGTGCCATAACCCTGGCCAAATTCATTTTAGCATTATTTCCACAACAGGTAAAGAGATGTGGCTGAACTGAATTCTCTCTAAGATCCCTTTCATGATTCAGTAAATGATATTGAGCTGGAATTACCACCGTATACTTTACTGATAGATCGTCAGATCTGAGTTTGAATGACTTTAAGCACATGCAGGCTTACACACACACACACACACACACACACACACCAACACTTTCCCTATAATAATTCAGCCCACAGACTGTTACAAATCATGGCGAGTCTTAAATGACAACAAACCTAGCCAAGAGAGCAAACAAATTAGCGCTGCAATTAATTACATGACAGTAAAAGAGATCTTGGAGCAGTGATTCATATAGGAGGATTTGAAGAAGAGAATGCAGATTGCTAGGCAGGATCAGTTGGTCTTGAGTGGTCATTCAGCTTTATATGAAAGGTGACTCAAAAGTAAGAAGATGGGAAACTGAAAATTAAGAGCATTGTGGAATTGTTTGAAAAGTCAGAATTTTTCAGAGGCCTTAGCTTGGTATTAATTTATAGTCTATGAAGGCTTTCACACACATGGCTTTGATTCTCACTTCAAGTCTGTGAAGTAAAAGAAGGGCATTATATTCCCCGGTTAATAGATGAAGAAACGGGTGGAGGTACATTAAGGGTTATGTCCAAAGTAAGACGCTCAGAAAGGCTTTCATGTATTTGCACGCACCGGAGAACCTGTTAAAAATCCACAATAGGCCGGGTGAGGTGGCTCATGCCTGTAATCCCAGCACTTTGGGAGTCCGAGGCGGGTGGATCACGAGGTCAGGAGATCAAGACCATCCTGGCTAACACGGTGAAACCTCATCTCTACTAAAAATACAAAGAATTAGCTGGGCATGGTGGCGGGCACCTAGAGTCCCAGCTACTCGGGAGGTTGAGGCAGGAGAATGGCGTGAACCTGGGAGGCGGAGCTGGCAGCGAGCCGAGACCACGCGCCACTGCACTCCAGCCTGGGCGACAGAGAGAGACTCCATCAAAAAAAAAAAAAAAAAAGCAATAGCGGAAAATATGCCATCAAAAGTTAATAATGCCAACAGCCCTTCCCGCACCCCAAAAAGCAACCAGATGAAACAACTAAAGATTCAAAAACATACATATCAGCAGAGTTTGACTTCAGACTTTCTGAGTCTCTAGCAAGTGGCCAAGACAATGTACTGTGGCACTTTGGTCAAAGTTTAGCTTACTACAGAAAATAATTATTCTTTGAAATGTATATAACATAACCAAACTATAGCTGGTTAAGTGAATCATTTTTCTTTTGGACACATTCATCTTTGAGTTTATAATTATTATTATGACATATGTATTGGTAACATGTACAGCACATTACAATAAGTTGCAATTTACAAAAATAAATTTATCTGATGTTACGTGAGTTTAACTTTCTCATTGAAGTCCTGTTATCGAAGCAATCTGCTTTCACATTTTACCTAGTGAACTCTTACAAGCTATTAAAACTCGGCTCACCTCTGGAAGCATTTCTGACCTCCGAATCCAGTTTCCATCACAAATTACATTTGATAATTTTCTCTTTACCCCATTGGACTACAAGCTCTTCAAGGTCAGGGGTCACACCTAATTTATTCTTGTATCGTGGTCTCCTGCCACTTAGAAGTGCTCAATAAATGAGAATGAACAGATGGATGAAAGAAGGAACTGCAGAATATAATCCAGGTAACATACTGGGAAATGTAATTTAACACTATTTACTGCATTATTATTTGAGCCGTTTGGCCAGTATTGTAGAATGTTCAACAGAGTCTATATTTTAACCATGTTTAAATTAAACACAAACTGCCTTCTCAGGAGACAGAGTCTCTCAAAATCATGGGCTGGATGGGGTCTCCAAGAACCATCTGGTCCATCCATGCCTGCAGGCAAGTGAGTGTCTAAATAATCCTGGAGCTTTCCTGTTTCATTTAAAGCTTTGCTTTTTTTAAATAAAAAGGAGGCAAAAATCTCCCTTTGTGGAGCTTCTGGTTTCCACCCACAAGAATCCCGTTCCCTTGCCCTGACCCTTCAGAAAAGAAGGGACTCCAAAAGTCCCTGGAAAACTGCCTCATGCATGAATTTGTACCTGTTCACATTTTCTCCTCCATTCTTTCACTAACATAATCTCTTCCTCTCTCATACACACTTGCAACTACAGAACAGAATGTCCATTTCACACTGTTCAAAATCCCTGTCTCATTTTTCAGTGCTAAAACGATACATTGCCCTGCAGATTTTCAGACACTCATTCTTTTAAAGGCATTGCTGTGAACCAAGTCCATTGGCTGTGGGTTTAATAAACTCTCCCGGGCACTGGTATCTTTCAGTCTGTCAATTTAAAAATCCTTTCTTGAGCACTATAGATCACGGCAGAGAGAGAAGTGCACTCACAAAGAGACAGCAGGAAAATACCAGAATGCAAAGAAATGAATGGCTCAAAGGTTGCCACTGATGAAGATAATTAATAGCCCAGTTGTAAATAAAATCACTTTAAGAATGCAAAATGAGATACCACTATTAGAAACGGGTTGTTTATGTTCTGGCACCTTCAAGGATAATAAACACAACATACATTAAGAAATATTCAAGATGTTCATTTAAAAATTCTTAAGTTTCCTACTCAGCACTCCACCCCTCTGCCCAAAAGGCTAAGATATAAACAGCTCTATCGGTGGTCCTGTTCCTTATTTGCTTATTTCATCTTACCCTCAAATAAAACACGGATCAGGTTTAGGTCCAACTTTCCTTAAGGATAGCACATTTTCTTCTTTCTCTTTTAAACTTGATCCTATTCTCTATTTAGATAATTTGCAACCTGCCCACATACTGCCTCGCGTTGCCTTTTTAATTGTATATGTTTAAATGTCTTGTTTCACTCATTGAGATTATAAACTACTTGAGGGTAGGAATAATGTCTTATATTTATCTTATCTGATGCATAACAGCTGGCAGAGTGAAAAGCACAACACAGGTGCTTCCCATAAACTCTTTGATACGAACGAAATGAGAAACTTGGGAAACTGAGAAAGTTTGATTCTGTCATTCCTTCTGGACTTAAGAGAAATGCTATCGCAGAGCTTTCTCGACTCATGCATTATTGATTTTTACAGGTGCCACCTTTTTCTAAGGAGATATGGGGCACTAACAGCCAACTACAGTGTGTTACTCTAATCAGCAACAATTGCGGTCTTATCCCAATCAGAACCCATTGTGCAGTTAGGATGGGTGCTCCAAATGACAATCATCTCACCATTGTTAAATAGTGAATGCACCTTAATATCATCAAAGCAGAAAACTGTCCCAAAGTGTTCTCTTGAGTAATCGTACTGAAAGATTAGGCACTGGCAGGTAATTGGCCTTATCTTTCTTTGGGAAATTTACAAGAGACTTGAAGTTGAATAAATCACCATGAACAATTGTAAGAGCAAATCCCTCTGGGCAATCTGATATCTTTGTACCTTCACACACGGGAAAGATCATTTTAAAGTAATGATTTCCATATCATACTCAGCTTTGTGATTCTGCTAGAGTGAATAATGTTCCCCTTTCCCCACCCAAAACAGTGTACCTGAATTGACTCAGACTTAAGTTTTCCTAGAGATAAGAAATATTGACATACGATTAATCACCTTTCCATTTCGTGGAAGATCTTAGAACCTGAGACCAACAGTCTCAGTCCTTTTAGCCAAAAGGAAGTATTGGTCCTTTCAGCCAAAAGGAAGAATCAGAGTGTGATAAAAAGATATTTTGGAAAAAGAAAGTAAGGCCAATAACAGATAGGGTTTGACTGGTGTGGTCTGATAAATTGTAAAAAATAGTCATGTTAGCTTATTGGAGGACTACATTTTTTACCTATCCAATCTATACTCATTAAACACCCACTATATGCAAATAACTGTGCTGAGAAATGCAGACATACAAAGATAAAGATGCATCCCAAGCTCTAAACAACTCTGTAATATAGTAGAAAACATCTTATTATACAGAAGAAATGTTAAGTCACCACACTATGGTTTGAATGTTTGCCCCCTCTAAAAATCATGTTGAAATTTAATTGCCATTGTAACAATATTAAGTGAGACATTTAAGAGATGATTAGGCCATGAGGTCTCTGCCGCCACTGGTGGGATTAATCCCAGGGCAAGTTTGGCTCACTTCTCACTCTCTTGACCCTACCACCTTCTGTGATTTGAGCATTCAGCCTTCCTCCCCTCCAAAAGATGCACCATGCAAGGTTCCATCTAGGAAGAAGGGAATGGCCTCACCAGACACCAAGGTGCTAGTGCCTTGAACTTAGACTTTCCAGCTTCCAGAACCATGAGCCAATAAATTTCTGTTCTTCCTAAATTATCTAGTCTGTTACAGCAGCACAAAATGAACTAAAACATACCATAAGGCAATATGTGAAAAGGAATACCAGTGTGTTTGATATAAGTCTGTATTTCACACCTGACATTTCATGGAGATTATGAGTCAATAGGTTTGCCAATACCTAAGAATCTGTATGTCTTTACAAAACTCAAATGATTCTCATAGCTCATCAAATTTAAGAGAGCTCCAATGACAGAAATTGTAGTTAAGTTGGAGTGTGAGACAATTATATATAGAATAATTGGTACAGAATTAGGAAAGTCATGTCTGTTGATCTGCTTTTGAGGCTCACATAAGATTTCCATAGATAGAGAAATGTAGGCATGGAGAACATTCCAGGTTAAAGGAACAACTGGAGCAAAGCACAAAGGCAGGAAGTTACCAAGTCTATCAGGGGAGAGAGGGAAATCAATCAAGAAAGGAATGTTGAGCCAGAAAACAGAAGGTATTGATGAATAAGCTAGTAAGTGAGTTTAGACTTTAATCATCAGGGCCTAGCAAAATAACTGATAAATTTCAACAAAAGAAGAATATAATCAAACTATTACTTTACAAAGAATTATTTAGCAAATAAGAGATCACAAGATGGATTGTATTAGTGAAAACATTGGAAGCTTAGAAACAACAGTAGGGGCCATGATAATAACGAAAGCAGATGTGGCACACAGAACTACGAAAGTGGCACTGGAAAAGGGGTACTTCAGCAAAGGAGGCCTTGGAAGGAAAGAGCCTGCACAACTAGGGCACTGATCGTACATGGAAAGAAAGGAGAAGAGGTAGTTAACTAGCTGTAGCTAAGTCAGAGAAGATCAGAGGTATTATTAAAACAAAAAGAAAGAATTCAAAAGTTGAGCTAATTTGACAGTATAGGGGTGTGGTTGAGAAGATGGTAATTTCAATGTTAGATTTTTTTTTTTTTTTTTGGATTTGAGGAACATCTGACTGAAAATATCTGGTATAGAGATGAGAGGGTGATCAGGCCCTTTGGTTACTGTTGAACTTTGTGACTCCATCCCTTTCTGCACAATGCGGAGCACGGATAAGAAAATCTCCATGCTCCATTGTAATACTCCTATTTTTTTAAATTACTCCCTCGAAGGCAGCATTATTCAGATAACTTAATATTACAAAGTCTTAAATTATTTAACTGTTAATTACAGAATCCCTTCACCATTTTGGTTTTTGCCCCCTTAGTTATTATTCATTATCATCTTTACTGCGATTTAAAATGCTTCTCCAGCACAATATCTAAATCCTTTTGTGTGTATAAATTATGCCTCGTATTTCTGCTGCTGACCCTACTCTCTGCTCCTTTTGAACAGATTCTCAGTCTTCTACATCCCGTGCATGCTTTTCCCAGGTGAGAACATGAGTTTTCATAAGGTACCTCCACGTACAGATCACCTGAGCAAGAAAAAGAAACCTCATATTTACAGGAACCAATGGTTTCCTGTGCAGATAATGCACTCCTAGGTCTTGTTTTTTCTGCTAAAATTAAAAAAAAAAAAAATAGCATGATGTGAATCCATTCTTATGACAGTAATTGTAATGATAATGGGAAACGGTACAATTTAAGCATTTGACACCTGCAGCTCTACTTGGTACAAATCTAATCTATTTTTCATCAGAGTTTCCTCTCAGAAGATCCCATGGGACAGGATAGAAGCCCCTGCTCCACTCGCAATCAGATTAGTCCATCTGGCTTCCTGCCATCTCTCAATGCTAACCTCGAAACAACAGTCACATGCAGACCGACACTCAAGAGCCTTTTTTTTGTTTGTTTCATCCAGGGAAGAAAATATAGTCCATTGTGGTAAAATATCATGTTAACAGTGCATGCAGAAAAGATATTGCTTTCACAAAAGCTAAAGGGTGGATTTTGTATGGTACTTAATTAAAGAATCCAAAAAATTCCAAATCATGCCCTGATGATTACTCTCTTGCCAAGTAATGTTTCTAAAAGAGCTTAACATCAATAAAAATTTAGCAAATGATTAATAAAATCCCTCTTTGTCTGTAGCTGAGCCTTGTCCAATATTCCTTGAAGACAAGTGCCAATAATAATTGAGTAGTGACACACAGCTTAGATCCAAGGCCTTTGCATGATCATATACGTTTCACATGCAAGCCTAGATCCAACCCCTGAGCCAGAGCAATAACCAATATTCAGGTGAAGAAAGAAAAAGGAAGATGGCTAACCCCATTAGTGGGCTATCTCAGTTTACTAGTTTTGAGGCCTAAAGAAGTGGTACCAGATTGAATAATCCATTAAAAAAAAAAATTCAGTAAAGATTCAGGATAAAGAATCAATGTGCATAGCCTTTTAAAACACAGCAACCCTGCCTGCTGGTGAACCTCATCCAATTAATATCATGAGTTTGAAGTCATGGGTCAGTAAACTATAGCTCACAGGCCAAATGCAGCACACTGTGCTTTTGTAAAAGTTTTATTTGAACACCACCAGGCCCATTTGCTTACATGTTGAAATGACATTTTGCCAGGGGTGGCACCCGACGTTCTGGATCTCATGGTCAAGGAAATCAAGGACGTGGACTCACCATGGGTGAGGTTACAGCAGAAGTTTAATAGGTGAAAGAGAGAGAACAGTTCTCTGTTGCAGAGAGGGGTCCTGAAAAGGGTTGCCATTCCACAGTGAAATGCAAGGGTTTTTGTAAATGAGCTAGTGGAGAGGGGTATCTTATCTACACAGGGCACAAAAAAAATGGTTAGGACTAAGTGTGCCATCTGCATAGAGCACAAATCTCTGCCAGCCCCCACTCCAACCTTTTATTATGCAAGAGGGTCCTTTGCCTGAAATACTCCAAGTTGCTTTCCTACTGTGCTTGTGCTAAAAAAGAGGGAGGAGGAGCTTCCATGGTGAACATGCCTAGCCACAGGTACCCCTTTCTATCTGTGCAGTTGCAGATATCCCTGCCCCCATGCAAGCTCCCAGCTTCCTTATCAATGCAGCCCGATCTTCCAGGCTGCTCTTTGTTAGAAAGAAAGTGATTTCTTGGGCTGCTTTTTGTCAGAAGAGAAATTCTGCCAAGGACTCTTTGCCCTAACTATCTGTCTAGCTAGTCTCCTTTTACCTCCTCTCAATGTTGTCTGTGGCTACTTTTACTCCATGAGGACGGAAGTGAATAGCTGCTACAAAGAGTATGTGGTCTGCAAAACCTAAAATATTTCTTTTCTGGCCATTTACAGAAAAATTTGCTAATTTCTGCTCTAAATGATATTTATAAATTATCCTCCCTATGGGAAAGCAAGGAAAAGGCAGAGGAAAAAGAAGAGAAGAAGGGGGCATTGCCTTCCTAGTTAATTATCTCACTTCTGCTTCTGTTACTCCATTGGTTTAGCAATCAAGCCAATCTGGGTTGTGACTTCCCCTCAGGTTCCCCCATGGAGCCATTGGATATACAGATATGCAAGGGTCTTGCTTTCTCTTTCTCTTTCATGTAATGTTCTCAATGAGACCACAGATTTTTTTTCACTTCTGTGATCTATCCTTGGGACATACAAAAATACATTTATCACATTATTATTTATAATAGACAAAAGTTGGAAAAACCTATATATACAACAACAGAGAAAGAGCAGAGCCATATGTTATAGCATTAAATACACTGTCTTCAAAGAATACAGAATGTATTTTATATTAAAAGTTCAAATAAAAGGTGAGATATAAAGTTATATAATCAGTGTTTTCAAAACTTTAAAAGCAAACACATATATGCAGACACATATACACGAATAGTTAAATCGAGTATTGTGTGATGTGGTTGATTTATTTCTTTTTTATTTTTTTGAAATTTCCAAATTTGTATATAATAAATAAAGCATGAATTATGTTTAAAATATTGAGCATTGGCTCAAGAAGCTATTTGAACAACCCAGATTAGAGTGAAACATGTGAAGTGTTGAGTTTCCAACCATTTTTAACAAGCTCTTACAAACTTTTATTTTAACAAGGGGCTCCAGAACTAAGAAAAAGTTGAAAACTACCATTCTTCAGCATCTTCTCAAAGCTTCTGGGTAATAAATTCCAAAACCTCTTCTAGTCCATGGGTGGTCAGGAATACATTTATCTCTGGCTTCTTGGATTCATGATGAAAGGAGGGTGTTGTGTGAGCCATCTCAGACCCTGGGGCTCCAGTGTTTTAATCTCCAGGGAATAAGGCCATACTGGTATAGAATTCAGAACTCTGGTAACTTAAAATAGTGGAAAGGTCTCACAAAAATACCTTTCTTCATAAGCACCACCAGAGAAAAATGGAAGAAAAGAGGGTAGGGCAGCTTATCATTTTCTGACCCTTAAGTCTGTTCCCAGGGCAAAGGAATGACCACTGCAGTCATTCTATCTAGAAAAATTGACTGCTCCAACAAGTTTCTTGTCAGCTTTTTTTCGTCTTTTTGGTAATTCTTCCTGACATTTCAAAACTTTTTTTACTTTTTTTGCTTTTAATTTCCATTATGATAGAAGAAAAAAAATTTAAGAAAGAAAGCAATAAAACCCTCTAGTGAGCATTGCTTTGATGGGCAGATTTGCTTCAATGAGCTATCCAGAGTAATCCCCAGCAAAGTTACAGATAATGAAATGCATCCTCTGTGTTGAAGAGTCAGCACTGCATAAAATTGAGAAGCAATTTGCTTCCATCTCTGCTCTCCATAGGTAACTATTGCTTCAGGAACATGCCAACTATGCTAAATGCCATTTACTAGCACTGGGCTTACAAGCTGATTTCAGAAAGTGTCACTGCGGCAGCCTGGGAAGGAAGGCCCTCCAGTTTCATACGGGAATGAGATGTTCAGCATCAGTTTGATGCCAACTAGTTTGACCAGGCTCCCATATCAGTCATGATAAATATTACCTACACATAAACACACACACACACACACACACATACACACCACTTCCCTTGGAGTCTTTCCTCCTCCCACTCAAGTTTTACCAAGCAGTTATTTTATTCTTACTACAAGTAAGTCGGTAATATATAGCAGCATTTCTCAATAATGGTCCTCTCTATATTCTGGGATGCTGACATGCAAGGGAAGCTTAATAAATATTTGTTCAAAGAATCCAGGTATAGGTTAGTACTATAGGTTTGGTCTTCCTAATAAACATTCTTTAGTTGATTCTACTGTCTCAATTCAGATCAAAAGCTAGAATCACAAACCGGCTTGCCCACAAGAGGAAGAGAGAATCCAAGGCAGATGATATCCTCAAGTCCAAACAGGTAAGTAGAATTAGAATATTGCGTCTAAGAAGAGTAGGCCTATAGCCATTGGGTGAAAGCTCAGAGTCAGGGCTCTGATTTCTAGGAGGACACTAAGGTTAAAGATTAGTTCCTAGCCCTAGATGGTTTACAGTAATTTTTTTGGCCTCAGGTCAGACTTTTTCTGGTATTGGAGTAGGCTTGAATCTACAAAAGGTAATTAAGTATTAAATAAGTAAAGAGCAGAGGAATACAGAAGACGGTAAAATGGGCAAGTTATGACCCTTGCTCCATTAACATAGAATACATTGGTTGGGAATTGTGAGTATCCTGATAATCAATTTTCTCCGTAATTTTGTGAGCACGTATGTATCCTTTTCATGTACAGCTTCACTTCTCATACTATCCATCCCAAGAAACAAACTTAGATGCCATATGAACTTGGTTTGTCAGAAAAAGCCCAGAGGTATATGGACTTTAAAACTTTCATTAATGTACTAACTTACTTCAACATTTGGTCTCCTTTCCCATGTTATCTTATTTCATTTTCACAAGAACACATTAAAGTAGGTATTTTATTCCCATTTTTACAGATGAGGAAAGTTAAATTTGAAGTGTGTGCACAGAACAGCAGAACTTGGATCTCAACCCAAATCTCTTGGATGCCAAAACCTACTTCTCAGTTGCTCCTTTAAAATTGTTTGGAATCTTGCTAACTGGCCACTTAGCCTTTTACACTTTCAATTGAAAAGTTACAATTTGAAATGTGTAGAAGGAAACAAGCAGAGGAGCCATATGGGAAAGAAGTCAATGTGAACTCAAAAACTTCTACAGCCTCATCAAAAAATGAAAATAAACCATTGAGCTATAACAAATCAAAAGGGTTTTTCTTCCCCACCCCCAGCCCTGTTGTCTTCTCTTAACAATCTCAATCAATGAGTTGAAGCTATATTACCCAATAATGAGCCAACCATAGTTCAGACAACACACAAAAATATTATCATAGTCATGACCTCCTGAAATCCCACCACCAAGATAGACATTGATAATAACTTTGGTGTACAGTACAGTCTCCCCATCAGTGTCATTTATACATATTAGGTATAATTATATGCACTATAATTAACTACATATATAATTGTGCGCACTATAAATAAGTTAAATATGCACTATAATTAACTTAAATAATAAACTATTTTTATTCTTTGGCAGTTATTATAATTTTTTCTAACTTGCAATGAATTTTATCCCAACTTTTTATTTTGAAAATTTTCATATGTATACAAAAGTTTAAAGAATTGGTCACTGAACAAAAATATACCCAGCATTGAGATTTAATATTAATTACATACCTGGCTATATTTAATTACTCACATATCCATTTATCTATTCTTCCTCTATATATCTGTCAATTGTGATACATTTTAAAGTAAATATTACAGATAACAATAGGTCTAATCTCTAAACGTTTTAGCACGTATATCAGTAACTAGCATGCAATAAAAATTTCTTAATTGACAACTGTATAAAATACACCTTTTCTGAATTATCGACTATTTTCTTAAAGTGGAGTCTTGAAAAGAGAATTACTGGGTCAAAATTCAAGAATATTTTAAGGTTGTTCACACATATAACCAAATTGCTTTTCAAAAAAATGTTGACAAGTTATATTTCTAGCAGCAGTGCATGTGAGTGTTCATCAAGCTGTATCCTTGGGAATTATTAAGTATTAACTTCTTTTGTAATGTGATACCAGGAAAAGTGGATATTATTGCTAGACTTTTAATTTGTTTGATTTTTGATAAGTTGGAACATTTTTGTTTATCATTTATAATCATTCATCATTTCTTCAGTGAATTGTCTAATTCAGATATGCCTCTCCTTACATTCAAATTTTAGTGTTTTATTATCAATTTGTGTAACCTTTTTGTACATCAAAACTGTTGACAAGAGAGTATAAACAGTTTTGAGGAACTTGATACATATATCCAATTTCTTAAAAAGAATATGACACATTGGCATAATAATGAGAAATAAGACAGGTTCATAAAATCTCTATCTCCCCATAATCAAATCTCCATTTCCCAATAACCAAATGCCATTCAAAAAGAAAACAAAAATAATACATTTTTCACTCCAAGATAAGAGAAAAATAAAGGCAAAGATGATTCTAACTGATTCTGGTCTTCAAAATAATAAAACCTTAAATATTTTCCATAAATCTAAACTAACAAAATTATTTTCCTGAATTTTGGCTATACTACTGCCTGAAGATAGGTCATAACACTTCTGAATGTGATAACATGTGAGAGGGTTGCTGATTTTCACTATGAGCAGAACAAGATAACCTTAGTAACCATGACAGTTTTACATTTTGTTTCCTTAAAATACTTGTTGTGTTAGGGATGTGGAGGACCTCTCCAAGGAGAACTGCAAACAGCTGCTCAAGGAAATAAGAGAGAATACAAACAAATGGAAAAACATTCCATGATCATGGATAGGAAGAATCAGTATCATGAAAATGGCCTTACCACCCAAAGTAATTTATAGATTGAATGCTATCCCCATCAAGCTACCACTGACTTTCTTCACAGAATTGGAAAAAAACTATTTTAAACTTCATATGGAACCAAAAAAGAGCCTGCATAGCCAAGAAAATCCTGGGCAAGAAGAACAAAGCTGGAGGCATCACACTACCTGACTTCAAATTATACTACAAGGTTACAGTAACCAAAACAGCATGATACTGGTACCAAAACAGATATATAGAACAATGGAACAGAACAGAGGCCTCAGAAATAACACTGCACATCTACCACCATCTGATCTTGACAAACCTGACACACACAAGCAATGGGGAAAAGATTCCCTGTTTAATAAATGGTGTTGGGAAAACTGACTAGCCATATGCAGAAAACTAAAACTGGACCCCTTCCTTATACCTTATACAAAAATCAACTCAAGGTGGATCAAAGATTTAAACGTAAGACCTAGGACCATAAAAATCCTAGAAGAAAATCTGGGCAATACCATTCAGGACATAGGCGTGGGCAAATCCTTCATGTCTAAAACACCAAAAGCAATGACAACAAAAGCCAAAATTGACAAACGGGATCCAATTAAACTAAAGAGCTTCTGCACAGCAAAAGAAACTATCATCAGAGTGAACAGGCAACCTACAGAATGGGGGAGAATTTTTGCAATCTATCCATCTGACAAAGGGCTAATATCCAGAATCTACAAAGAACTTAAACAAATTTACAAGAAAAAAACAAACAACCCCATCAAAAAATGAACAGACACTTCTCAAAAGAAGACATTTATGCAGCCAACAGACATATGAAAAAAAAGCTCATCATCACTGGTCATTAGAGAAATGCAAATCAAAACCACAATGAGATACCATCTCACACCAGTTAGAATGGCGATCATTAAAATGTCAGGAAACAACAGATGCCAAAGAGGTTGTGGAAAAATAGGAACACTTTTACACTGTTGGTGGGAGTGTAAATTAGTTCAACCATTGTGGAAGACACTGTGACAATTCCTCAAAGATCTAGAACCAGAAATACCATTTGACCCAGCAATCCCATTACTGACCATATACCCAAAGGATTATAAATCATTCTACGATAAAGACACATGCACACGTATGTTTATTGCAGCACTATTCACAATAGCAAAGACTTGGAACCAATCCAGATATCCATCAATGATAGACTGGATTAAGAAAATATGGCACATATACACCATGGAATATTATGCAGCCATAGCAAAGGATGAGTTCATGTCCTTTGCAGGGACATGGATGAACCTGGAAGCCATCATTCTCAACAAACTATCACAAGATCAGAAAACCAAACACCATATGTTCTCAGTCATAAGTGGGAGTTGAACAATGAGAACATATGGACACAGGGAGGGAAACATCACATACTGGAGCCTGCGGGGGGTGGAGGATGAGGGGAGGGATAACATTAGGAGAAATACCTAACATAGGTGACGGGTTCATGGGTGCAGCAAACCACCATGGCACGTGTATGTATACCTATGTAACAAAACTGCGTGTTCTGCACATGTAACCCAGAACTTCAAGTGTAATAATAAAAAAAAAAATACTTGCTGTGTTGTATATTTCATGAGCTAATCCATTTGAAGTCTCTCTCACTCTCCTGCCCTTTTTACAAGTGAACTTTTCCTCTCATTAACTAAATATACCACTTCTGAGTCTTTTGGACATAAGCAGTGATTTACCAGCAGAAGTCCAGTAATTATGTAGTAGCTTCTATATTAGATTTGTCCTCTTACAAACGACAATTACAGACTCTGGACCAATTTTTTAAAAACAACTATTGAAAGGCATAGAAAAGCAACCAAAATCATGCAAAATATGGAAAAGATTTGGCCCCTGAAAACGTACTATGTTAAGTGAGATTCACGTTTATATGGCTTGTTCCATGACGGTACTCTACAAATGCAGGCATGAAGTGGTTAAAACTCATGAGCAAGGCATAGATTACTTGTTTTGTTTTGTTTCTGACTCAAGGAATCAGAAAAAGGAGTTCAGAACTGCAAGAGTGATTGGAAATTGAAAAGAGAAATTGCAGATAAAAAAGAAATCCATCGGGACCCAACTTGGCTTATGAACTCCCCTTCAAATGCTTGGCTGACCTCTGTATTGCACATGCGTGGGAGAGAGGCCAAAGATTCCAGAGGAAAAACAATAGCTGGAAACCCTAAAGAGCTAAATGATGAAAAAAAATGCAATTCTGGTACCCCAAATTGGACAGACTTGGAAAACACCTCAAGCTTTCCATGGAAGCCCAGAAAGATCTCCCACTTTAGGAGTAAAGACTATGTTCCAGGACTAACAGATTTTTTCAAGGGCCAGGGGTAAATAATAAATAGGCACGGTCTTGCAGATTACAAAATTAAGTCCTCACAGGTTCAAGATGATCAGTAATTTAACTACCTGCTAAAACCAAACTCGACATTCTCCAGTGAAAGAAAACAGGATCTAAAGCCTCTATAAGGTGTCATTCAGCATACCAGTATTTAATGAAAAAATTACCAGATTTGCGGGGGCGCAGAGAACATAGACCCAGTAGTCAAGAAAAATCTCATTCAACAGAAACATACAGATGTTCCCTGAGTTACAATGGGGTTAGGTCCCAATAAAGTCATTGTAAGTTGAAAATATCATGTCAAAAATGTATGTATTTAATACACCTCACTTACCCAACATCATAGTTTATGCTAGCCTACCTTAAATGTCCTCAAAACACTTACATTAGCCTACAATTGTGTAAAATCATCTAACACAAAGCCTATTTTATAAGAAAGTTTTGAAAAACTTCAGATAATTTATTGAATGCTGGTCAAAAAATGAAAAACAAAATGGTTGTATGGATGGATACTTAATGTATGGTTTCTACCGAGCATGTATAGCTTACACACCATCATAAAGTTGAAAAATCATCAGTAGAACTATTATAAGACAGAGACCATCTGTATTCAGAACAAACCAGGTGTACTATTTTTAGATGGACAACTAAGATAAGAACGTTAGTCTACAGGAAAAGATAGAGATGTAAGTAAAGAGAATGAAAATTTTATAAGAGAGTTGAACATTGTAAAATAAATAAATCAAATAACTAAACAATATAATATCAGAAATCAAAACTTCATTTAAGAAACTTGATTGAATGATGTTAACAGCAGATTATACACGACAAAAGAAAAGTTCAGTGAACTTGAAGGCAGGTCAATGGAAATAATTTAAAATGCATAATGAGAAAAAAAGACTGGGGAAAAAAAAACTAACAAAGCCTCGGTTACATCTGAACAATATCAAGCACTCTAACATTTATGTAATTGGAAAGGAAGAGAATAGGGTAAGAAAAAAATACCAAAATTTTGGTCAACTTTTCTCCAAATTTGATCAAAAGGAGAAACCCCCAAATCCAGGAATATCTGTGAATGCTAATCAGAATAAATACAAAGAAAATCACACTTATGTTAATCAGAGGTAAACTTCTGGAAAACAAATATTTTTTAAAAAATCTTAGAAGCAGCCTTTGAGAAAAAAAAAATGCATTACATACAGGGAACAGAAGACTGACAGCTGACTTCACATCATTATCACAGAATGACAACTTTAAGGTGCTAAGAGAATAAGACTGTCAACCTGGAGTTCCATATTCAGTAAAAACATTCTTCAAAAATGGAGGTAAAGTAAAAATGCCTTCAGAAAAAAGAAAGCTAAGTGAATTTATTGCCACTAGAAATTATACCAAAACTTTGGATCTACCACATGTTTATATTTTAGACATATTTTTCAAAAATATTTTCTGCTTTATGTTTCCTTTTAAGATTTTATATCTAAATATATTTTTACATTTTACATAACAGTATCTTTCCCTTCTTTGTCTTAATGTATGAATTAACAGTAATAATAATGGATAACAAGGGATGTGGTTATCAGACAGTTATTATGCTAAACGCTTTACCCATTATGACATTTTGTCCTGGCAACAACCCTATACAGTAAAGTTTATTATTTTTCCAATTACAAGCTTTATTATTGCAATATAATTTGAGATGAGGAAACATGTGGGAGAACTGTAATTTGAACTCAGAAAATCTAACTCCAGAGCCTGAATTCTTAAGTACTATGCTATGTTGCTTCTGGAACATTTATTGAGCAATTACTACATGCCAGATATTGTAGAAAGGGTGTTGCATTCATTATCCCATTTAATTCTTAAAATAACCCTAGGGGATAGTTTCAAGTCTTCCTCTCATTTTACAGAATGCAGAATTGTGCATTTGGAAAGATTAAGCAACCTGCCCAGATGTAAAACCACTAAATCGCTAGGGAAAATTAAATCACAGGTTACTGACTCTAGAATCAGGCTCTTTATCAAAGCATTCTATACTATCTACATTTATCCTACAAACTTTATTCCAGTACAAAGATCAGAGAAGAAATCACTGACAGTTTCCTACAATGTTGGTATATTTTATTACATTAAAATCTAATGTGTTTTTTGAGGATATAAATGATGCAGGATGAGAACTTAGCTGTGTACTAAGTTTTTACATATTTGAAGGTCTGGGTCATCTAGCCTGTTCATTGATTAATCCGTCCACCTCTGTGCCAATAGCGTAGTATTTTAATTATTGTGGCTTTATGGAAAAGAGTTTTGACAGCTGAGCACCAAAGAAATTATTCAGCTTTCCTTGTACTGTGATCTTTTGATATATTGAGGCAAAGTTCCAAATACAGCCTCAGGAAAGTTACACAAATGTCAGCAGTCATAGCACAGTTTCCTTTAGATGGCACCAAAAGTAGGGGAACTTTTGTGGAGTTGAATTGTGCATTTACTGTTTTAACACCCTGCTAACAACTAATCTTCAGCAAAGCGATGGTTTTTTTAACTCCATTCTGATTGCTAATGCAGGAGAGACATCTTATCATCATCATTTAGTTCCCTGGGAAAAGAATAGCAATTGGGCATCATAGATTTATTAGTCATAGCAAGAGCAAAAGCTTCAGAACACACTGCTCAATTTTTACCTCATAATTCTTCTAAATTTTCAATCATTATTTCTTTCTCACTTATAAATTTGATTTTAATAGAAGGATCATGAACAAGCATTTGTCTTTATTCTGTCACCATGAAAGGTCATTTCCCAGGCTGGAATGTAAATAAGGCTATGCAAACCTTACTCTCAAATAATGGAATTTTTTTGTCCAGTCTTTTCTATTCCCTTCTTTCAAAATTATGAACATTTTCTGGAACATTGTCTAAGATACCCCTTGCCCTACACTTACAAAAACTATAAATAATATGGAAAAGTCAAGCTTACTTTCTGAGCTTTCTAATAAACATTTCAGGAAAGGTCATCTCTCCCACAGAAGCCCGCAGATATGGTATAGGGGGTCGTTGGCATGCTGTGACAGCTTGGATGTCACTTCCACTGATATATGTCCACATCTTTATGGTCAAAATTGACACCCATGGTTTACCTGCACCCACAGCTATCAGAAATAACGCGCTTCCAACCTGCTAGTCCCAAATCAAAATGAGACAAAATGTAAGATTCTCGTGCACTGCCACTGTTGACACTATGGAGTGACCATTACAAAATTTAAAGCTATTTCTCTAACCTCTGGTGTAAACATCTACAACATACTTTTGTTGCATTTATTATGTTCACTGTTATTGAGGCAGGAGAACAGGGCCTGGAGGCAGGGAACCTAAGGACTTCCTAGAACTAAATCAAATGGAAATACTGCAACTATGACAGGAAATATCCTCTTCATTTACATAGTGTGTACATGGAGTAAATGACTCTGTAACTTTACTTCATCCTCTTCATTTACATATGGCGTACACCAAGTAACCAATGGAAACCTTTGGAAGATATTTAAACCCCAGAAAATTCTGTAATGAGCCTCTTGAGCCCGTATGCTGGGGCCCACTCCCAACCTGTGGAGCATACTTTTGTTTTCAATAAATCTCTGCTTTTGTTGCTTCATTCTTTCCTTGCCTTGTTTGTGCATTTCATCCAATTCTTTGTTTAAGATGCCAAGAACCTGGATACCTTCGATTGGTAACCATATGATCATCTCTCGGCCCCTTCTTCTTTATTGCTGCCCTCATTCCTTCTTCCTCTCCTCTTTCTTCTAGACTTCATGGCTTTTTTCTTCTAGCTGTCATGCCCTAACATCTTTCATCTCGAATTTCGGTTTATTTTCTGCTCCCAAATTCATAATCTTCTTTCACACCACGTATCTCTCATCTTGATTTCTGTTAATCTTTATCTTTCTTCTTATTCAAATAGAATCTATTCTTCAAGAATGTACTCAAATGAAGCCATTTCTGACCTCTCCCACTCACAGTGGTTGCTATTAAATATGTAGCTTGAAACCACACTACTTTTTACTTAGTTTTATTTACTGTATAAAATTATAAAATGTTGGAGCTGAAAGGGATCTCAAAATCAGTTATTCTACACACCAAAAAAAAAAGTGTAGAAAAGTAGGGGTAATAATAATAAGCACAAAGTAAGATGATATAAAGAAGTCCTAATATATCAATAATTACAGGAGAGTAAACTTGTAATTGGACCAAACAATTGGATTAAACTTGTTAGTTAAAGATAGAAATTGTCAGACTGGATTGTTTTTAAAATCAGAAAATGGCACAGAAAGAAAATTAAAGGACAAAAAATATACCAGTAAAATACTTTAAAAATGGTTTGCATAAAGATATTCATACAGGAAAGATAAACTTTAAGAGAAAAACTTTATAAGTGATAGCCACTAATATTGATGTCTATTCCCCTTGAAGATATAACAGTTCTAAACTTGTATAATCCTAATAAAAATGCTGAAAAAGATCCTCTTCTTTTACAAAGTGTTTAGTCCCACTCTTCTGAGCCCTCTGCTTGACGACGCTATACCTTGGGCTTCCCTCTGTTCTTACAGAATCTGGTTTTGCAAAACCAAATTAATATGTGACCACTTCTTGATATGTGACCACTCTCGACATCTTATAACCCTGGCTTGCCTTCAACAAGAATTCTGTTATCCGCTTAGCAAGAGTTACCCTCCTACCCCTGTTGTTTCCTCTGGATAATTTTCTGCTCCTCGGTTATAAATCCTACATGTTCTTGTTGGAGTCAGAGTTGAGTTTAATCTCTCTCCCCCACTACAAGAACCCATTGCTGTGGTTCCTGTATCTATTGCTATGGCCCCCTTGAAGAGTCTTTCTTACTACCTTTAACAAGTATAATAAGTAATTTTTTCTTTAACAATGTCCCAAAAGTAATCAGCAAAAACCATTAAGATTGCAGAAAAAAATTTAAAACCATCCTCATAGTGGAAGACCTCAACATATCCCCAACATTACTGATACACTAAACATATAAAAATTAATAAAGATGTTACCAGAAAGGGGTCCAG
Organism: Piliocolobus tephrosceles; assembly: GCF_002776525.5. Classification (NCBI taxonomy): domain Eukaryota; kingdom Metazoa; phylum Chordata; class Mammalia; order Primates; family Cercopithecidae; genus Piliocolobus; species Piliocolobus tephrosceles. The sequence continues at coordinate 39,365,940 of NC_045449.1, read as the reverse complement.
ATCCAGACCGCAAGAGAGGGTTCTTGGATCTCGCACAAGAAAGAATTCAGAGTCCATAGAGTAAAGTGAAAGCAAGTTTATTAGGAAAGTGAAGGAATTAAAGAATGGCTACTCCATAGACAGAGCAGCCCTGAGAGCTGTTGGTCGTCCACTTTTACGGCTATTTCTTGATAATACGATTTTTTTAAAAGGGTGGTTTATTCATGCCTCCCTTTTTTAGACCATATAGGGTAACTTCCTGATGTTGCCATGGCATTTGTAAACTGTCCTGGTGCTAGAGAGAGTGTAGCCGTGAGGACAACCAGAGGTCATGCTCATTGCCATCTTGGTTTTGGTGGGTTTTAGCTGTCTTCTTTACTGCAACCTGTTTTAGCAGCAAGGTTTTAATGACCTGTATCTTGCGCTGACTTCTTATCCCATCCTGTGACTTAGAATGCCTAACCATCTGGGAATGCAGTCCAGTAGCTTTTAACCTTATTTTAGCCAGCTCTTATTCAACATGGAGTTGCTCTGGTTCAAACACCTCTGACAAAGATACTAAAAACTTGAATAACATAAATAACATGATTGATTACTTGACATACATACATCAGTACCTATTAAAGAATATACATTGCTATGAACTGAATGTTTCTGTCCTCCTACAAATTTATATGTTGAAGCCCTAATCCCCTGTAAAAGAAAAATAAATCTCAGGACCCCAAAATCACTAAGCCAAGGGAAAAATCAAGCTAAGAACTGCATCAGGCAAATCTGTCTCTCATTTTACTCCTAAATAAGATAGCTACAAAGATAAAAAAGATACATACCTCCCTCACAATTTTCCCACAAGGAAATTCCTTGTGGACAAAGGGCAGACAGAACTCAAAGTCATTCCTCTGAGGCTCATGTGAGACAAATGTATATCTGATGACTTCCTCTGCCCTATTGTTTCACTAAGCCAGACCAAGGCGTAAGTGACTATTTCTTCTACTCTTCTCTCACATGTAAATTGTGTATTCAGTGAAAGGCTAATCAAAGACTCAAAGAATGCAATCATTTGTCTCTCATCTACCTATAACCTAGAAGCCCCCTTCCCTGCCTTGAGTTGTCCCGACTTTCTGGACTGAACCAATGTACATCTTACACATATTGACTGATGTCTCGTGTCTCCCTAAAATGTATAAAATCAAGCTATGCCCCCACCACCTTTGGCGCAGGTCCTCAGAACCTCTTGAGGCTGTGTCATGGGTGCATACTTAACCTTGGCAAGATAAACTTTCTGAATTAATTTAGACTTTTCTCAGATACCTTTTGGGTTACACCCAAATGTGATGCTATTTGGAGATAGGGCATTTGGGAGGTATTTAGAGTTAGATTAACTCATGAGAGTAGGACCTTTAAAATGACAGTAGTGGCCTTCTAAGAAGAGGAAAATCGATCTCTCTCTCTCTCTCTCACACTTTTTCTTTCTCTGTCTTTTCCTCTCTCTCTTGCTGTCTCCTCCACCATCTTCCCCCCAGTGCTACCTGCAGTGAGGAAAGGCCACGTGAGTACACAGCAAGAGGGCTTCCAGGAAGGCTGCCTGCAAACAAGCTAGGAAGAGAGCTCTTACCAGGAACGGAATTGGCTAGCACCTTGATCTCCAGAAGAACTACAGTCTCCAGAACTGGAAGAAATACATTCCTGTCATTTAAGCCATCCAGTCTATAGTGTTTAGTTATGGTAGCCTGAGCAGACTAAGATACACATTCTTTTTATGAGCACTAGGGACATCTGCATTTGCAAATATTATCCATAGGCACAATCTCAACAAATTTCAAAGAATTCATATAATACAGATTATGTCTTCCTACCACAATGTAATTAAATTAGAAATCAATAATAAAAAGAAAAATTTGAGACTCTTCATATCTTTGGCAATTTTAAAACACCTCTTTTTTTTTTTTTTTTTTTTTTTTGAGACGAAATCTCACTCTGTTGCCAGGCTGGAATGCAGTGGCACGATCTCATGATCGGCTCACTTCAATCTCCGACTCCCTGGTTCAAGCAATTCTCCTGCCTCAGCCTCCCAAGTAGCTGGGATTACAGGCATACGCCACCATGCCCAGCTAATTTTTGTATTTTTAGTAGAGACAGGGTTTCACCATGTTGGCCAGGATGGTCTTGATCTCCTGACCTCGTGATCCACCCACCTCGGCCTCCCAAAGTGCTGAGATTACTGGCGTGAGCCACCGCATCCGCCCCAAAACACCTCTTTTAAATAACTGAAAAGTTGAAAAAAATCATAAAGGAAATGTTAAAATACTTAGAAGAAAATAAAAATAATTACATATAGAAACTTGTGGAATACTGTTAAAGTGATACTTAAAGGGAAATTTTATATTTAATATAAGCATATACTAGGATAAATAAAAGCTGAAATTAATGAGTGTGAAACATAAAAAATGTTTTAAGTTATCAAGTTGAAAGCAGTAAATAAATAAAACAGAAAACAAAGAGTCATTAGAGGGCATCATGAAAGAAGACAAATTCAATTCCTTAAAGAGAAAAGATCAATAATTCTCTGGAGGATTAATCTACAAAAAGTGAGACAAAGAGAAGGAACAAACTAAAATGTGATTTAAAAGGAAGAATAGTCCAGGCGCAGTGGCTCATGCCTACAATCCCAGCACTTTGGGAGGTTGAGGAGGGAGGATCACTTGAGGCCAGGAGTTTTTGAGACCAGCCTGAGCAATATAGTGAAACCCAATCTCTACAAAAAATTTAAACAATAAAAAAATTAGCTGGGTATGGTGGCACATGCCTGTAGTCCCATATACCTGGGAGACTGAGGTGGGAGGATTGCTTGAGCCCAGAATTTCAGGATTCAGTGAGCTATGATTGTGTCACTGCTCTCCAGTCTGAACAACAGAGTGAGACCCTGTCTCTGAAAAAATAAACAGATAACATAAAATAAATGGAGGAACAACTACCACTATACTACCGATTTTTGTAATGCTGAGAGCACTATAAAAAAAACTATGCCAGACATTTTGAAAACTTAGATGATATGAAAATATACTAGAAAACAAAACTTACCAAAACAGACTTGAAAAGATATAGAATAGTTGCATAACTTTATGAAGTCACATAAAAATTTCGGCTCAGGTAATATCGCAGGAAATTTCCACCAAACTTCAAAACTACATACAATATTAAAATTACACAAAATCTTGCAGAAAATAGAAAAAATACACAACACTTTTATGGAATATAATTTTTTCAAATGTTCAGTTTCTCAACATGATCACGTGAAATAAGAAATAGTTACACATTGGTCAGTTTGTAATAACTCTTTGCCTTTGAATTTTTTTTTTTTTTTTAGTCTTCATGTTTGCTTATCAAATTTATACAAGTCTCAATTAATTCAGTCACAATTAATTCTATGTTTGTACATAGAAATCTAAGAGCATATTATTTCATTAGCACCACCAATTTGAAGTATATAAATGAGTCCCAATTTTTCAAAACAAACTCAAGGATTAGAGAGTTGAATTACTATATTTTACTGTAGGAAGACAGAAAAAAACAAAATATTATTTATCAATTCTTTGAAGAAATGATCACTTCCTCTATTTGAAGCAAGCTAAGAAACCATAAAGACAATTGAAAATATGTTTGACCATCTAAAATTAAAAGTATTTTGCATTAAAAATAAAAAATTAAAAGAAAAACTAAAATAGGAAGATATTTGCAGCAAATTGTTACTATATATTATAAGACAATATCTCAACCCACCATTAGATAAAATGGGCAATGAATAGAGGCACAATGAAAGTTCTAATAAACAAATATATAGAAAATGTTCAACCTTGTTTTTCATAAAAATGTAAAGTCAACCTTTAGATAACAATTTATAACTGTTAAATTATTCTGAAGTTTTAAATATTCACATTGAAAAACGCAATATTGTGTCAACTTTGTTTGCTATACTCCCATGTGCTGATTGGCACTGTGAGGTGGAAAAATTTCAATAATTTTTTAATCTACTAGGAAATGCTTTCTAAAGAAATGAAAGAAAAAAAACAATAGCTAAATGCTATATTCATGGGATAATGCACTAACACCTGTAACAGCAAATATTTGAAAACAATTTAAATGTCCATGTAAATGAGAGCCCATTAAATTAATGGAATAATGTAAGACACTGCCAAAATATTGTTAAGCACAAATTACAAGAAGTAATGATAAATATGACATAATATCATTGGAAGTGTTAATAACATAATGTTAAGTAAAAAATACAGATTATAAATCTGTCTGATCATTAGGATAATAACGACAAAACAATATATGCTAATGGATTCAGAAGGATATATGAAAACAAATAAGTCAATTATTGGATTAGGATAGTAGCATAGTAAGTGACTCATACTTCCTTGTTTAAATTTTCTTTCATTTTGTTATAAAATTGCCTTTAAATTTTTTAAGGAAATTGTTTTAATGAGGGAGAGATGGTGCACGCTGGCCTTCCAAACCCAGGAACATTAATCACAGTAAATGGATTTGAAAGATGATCAATAGACTTCCAACATTATTAAATGATAATGTCAGAGCATTTGGCCACACTTACATGCTTCCGGATAGCTCATCAGAACAAGCAATTTTCCGGAATGCTGTTGCCCTTTTCATTTAAGTAAATTCATGTTCAAACCAAAGAAATACCAAAAGGCCCAGTGCTATTTCCATAGGAGATTTAATATGGCTAATATAAAGTTCTATAGTTTATGAGGCATAGATATATCTTCCCCAACAAGAGTCAATTTCACAATTTGCCAGCACTTCAAATATTCTCAGCAATAGATTTTTAATTTTCATATCTAGATTACTTGATCAAATTTAGCTTCATTTGAAAACAACCAAGAATTGTCATTACGTGTGATTTGGTCACAGGGATAATGGATACACATGGATATTAAGGAGCATACTAAACATATCTGTATTGGACTTACCCTAAAAGGATGACTGACTCTTTGCCAATACAAATCAAATTTACTGAATATAACTATAGGCCAGTAATTTATAGGCCCCTCCATTTATATTCTATTTTCCTCTCTCCACCACTAATCTTCTCCGTCATCACATGGAAATTATTTGACCCCTATGTTGGGGTACAGCAAGAAGAGAAAGTGAGGTGTGGAGATTAAAAAAAAAAAAGTATCCTTACAGTATAGGGGATCTTTTGCATGGGAGTCTCCTCAGCTACAGTTTGACTTTCAGGTACTTCCATTGTAAAGATGTTGCATCAAAATTGATCGAGAATGGAGGAAGCTTTTGGATTTAATGTTGTAGAATAAATAACTACCTGTGAGATAATCACTGTTAAAATGGAGACATTATAAAGAAAATAATAGCTAATGTGTATAGCACAAATTATGCTTTATGAAATGTCTTTGCAGGTATTCTTTTGTTTCATTTTTACAGCAACTTTGATTCCAAAAAATATGATTATTCTCATTTTACAGATGATAAAAAGAGGCTCAAAGCGATCATCGATAGATGAACAAAACTATAGGGACTTAAAATAGATGAACCGAACTCTGAGTATTTATATGCAAGTACCTTTATGTGGAAAAGAGGTATTGTGAGCCTTCCATAGTTTGAGATATAAACTTATCTCAAAATAAATCAGGTACGAAGTCATATAGCCAGGATTCAAGCACAGGTCTTTCAACTCCAAATCTCATGCTCTTTTGCAAATAAGCAGTGATACTCTTCTTAGGGAGACATGCCTTTTTCCTGGTCTTTAGCAAATAAACATGTATGTCTGTCAGGAAGAATAAATTTTCACTTAAAACCTTAAGCTGACTTTAATAGCTTCTGTATTTTGTAAAGAAAGCAAGAAAGTGTGGAAAGCCTAGCTTAAATCATACTAACTGAAAAAGAAATCCTATTATACACTCGTTAAAGAGAAGAGAGAGAAGAAACTGAAATCTTAAAGGCCTCTGCCAGCTCTTCTGTTGGACTAAAGGGTTAGATTACTCTTTATTTTGGAAAAGCCTAAGAGTGAGTCTTTGAAAATGCAAAAGTAGATCCAAACTGAGTGGAAGTGTGGAAAGATAAGTTATTCTGTATAATAATGCGAGGGAAATTGAATCTAAAGAGTGGGAGACTGTAGTGATGTGGTAGATGGACCCTTAAAAGATTTAATATTCAGTTTTAAGTTTATTGTCTGTGAAGTGCTAGCCCTTCATCATCCTGGACCTTCTCGAAGTCTGCACGCACACATACACAAACAGATGCACAAACATTCGTGCACACACATACATACACACACACACAAAAGCTTTGCATGAAGGATTTGGGGAACAAAGAAAAAGTTAAGTCTCATATTTGATTCACTGTACAGCAGAAACAAGAGTCATAGGAGGCAAATTGTAGTCAAATTGAAAATTCAATATGAAAATGAGATGATCAGAACATAGTCCCTAGGAATCTGCCAAAGTGTGTAGGAAAGTATTACACTTAGGCCGGGCGCGGTGGCTCAAGCCTGTAATCCCAGCACTTTGGGAGGCCAAGGCGGGTGGATCACAAGGTCAGGAGATTGAGACCATCCTGGCTAACACGGTGAAACCCCATCTCTACTAAAAAAATACAAAAAACTAGCCGGGCGAGGTGTCAGGCGCCTGTAGTCCCAGCTACTCCTACTCGGGAGGCTGAGGCAGGAGAATGGCGTGAACCCGGGAGGCGGAGCTTGCAGTGAGCTGAGATCCGGCCACTGCACTCCAGCCTGGGCGACAGAGCCAGACTCCGTCTCAAAAAAAAAAAAAAAAAAGAAAGAAAGTATTACACTTAAATCAGACCTTAAATCTCAAAAAACAGATTGACTTCACAACATCTGGGTTAAAAAATATATGTCTGGGTGAAAGTATCCTTTATGTGTAGTTACCTATATTTAGAAAAGACAGATATGAGCCCTCCATAGTTTAGTTTATCCAATTATTTAACAAATGTTGTTTCAGTGTTATCAATTGCCAGGAATTAGAGTTAGACACTAATGTCTGGGAGAGTTAGACATAGCTCCTTTTCTTAAGAACTGTATGGTTCAATGTGTGAGAAAGATAAGAAAATGACAATTGAACTGCACAGTGACTTTGACAGCAAAAACTGAAAGAACCATCGTTTTTCTGGCAAGAGAACTGAGAAAAAGGACTCCTGCAAGACAATCAGTATGTGAGAAATTCCTAGTTTGGCTTTCTTTTTTTTTTTTTGTAAACCCTATCTCTCTCTTTTTCTCTCTGAGACTTGTCCCTAGGTCAGCCCAAGTCACAGAGCCACACTGCAAACTTGATGATGATGGTTGTGTGGGCATCTGAATCCCTGAGAGAAAACCATCTATCTGGCCAAAGGAGATGAGGAAAACGATGTTTGTGGTCCAAAGAGTGTAAGGAAAAATTCCTGTTCAATTTTCTCTCTCTTTCCTCTTGCTGCATTATATTGAGGGGAGTCCCAATTGTGTGGAACAACAAGGCAGTGCAAGGGGAATCCAGTTTTTCCTGTTATTCTGGCAGGAAAAGCTAAGATAGGAGGCTCCCAGGAGCTGAGGAGTTCAAACAAGGCTGGGACTAGGATAATACAAGGTAGGCACCTAAGGAGAAAATTTTAAGAGGTGTTAAAAAAAATTCAATGATGATTATTAAGGAACAGTAAGGAAGACTTCATTCAGGACCATTGCGATAGGTGCAGTGACCACCATGATAATGGGATTTTGCAGTAGGGGAAAGAAATTGGACTCAACTTCAAATACAGCATGGGCCAGTAGGAATTCATATCTAAGGAGCAGAGTGAGGGTCAGTGGATGGAAAATTAACAAGAGGAAGCATCAGGTAAGGGAAATTCTAGCTAAACCAATCTAACAGGATTTATGCTAGGGTGATCAGACATCGCCTACAGCAGGGTGGAAGAAGAGGAACTGGATCAGATATCAAGAGTGATCAGATAATGAGGGTGAAGGTTCATACTAAACTGACTTAGTAGGGTTCTTTGGTAAAACTGGATTTTACAAGGAAGTACACAAATGGGCAGAGGAGAAAATTCAGGAGCCCGACTAAAGTTTGGACAAGCAAAGAATCTTCATGAGAGGTCACTGGCTTTCAGGGCTGGTCAACTGCCAACACTGTACATGCATCACCTTGAGAGTGAGTGCTTCCTGAAATTTTGCACTCTAGGGGTCTCACTGTTAAGAAAAACTCTTGAATGCAACCAGAAGAAAAAAATGAAATCTTGGATAAAATTTTAAAAAATATGATCCAAATGAATATGGATTTTTCATCAGAAACTTTCAAAGCCAGAGTCAGCAAAAGAATATCTTTAAACTGTTGAAAGAAAAAAGTGTTTACCTAGAATTCTATATCCAGTGAAAATATCCTTCAAAATAAAGAAAAAATAAAGAAATTTTCAGATGAAGGAATTCTTATGAAGTTTCAGCTGAAAAACCAACAAACCTTTTCTAAAATGAATGCAAAAGGAAGTTCTTCAGGTTGAAGAAAAATGATACCCTATAGAAACTTGGAACTTTAGGAATGAAGAAAAAGCAATAGCAATGGTAAATATCTGGGGAAATGTAATAGACTCTTTCTCCTCTTAAGTTGTTAATTTCTCTTATGAGCACAAATAAATGAAACTAAAATAGAAAAACAACAGAGAAAACAATGATATCAAAAGCTGATCCTTTGAAAAGATTAACAAAATGTATAATCATCAAGAAAGACTGATGAAGAACAAAGGGTGAAGATACAATTTACCAATATCAGGAATGAAAGCAGTACATCACTAAAGACAGCACAAATATTAAAATGATAAAAAGGAGTTACTACAAACAATCCTGTAAGTTCAACAACATAAATTAAATGGCCTGTGATGGTTGATACTGAGTATCAACTTGATTGGATTGAAGGATCCAAAGTATTGATCCTGAGTGTGTCTGTAAGGGTGTTGCCAAAGGAGATTAACATTTGAGTCAGTGGACTGGGAAAGGCAGACCCACCCTTAATCTGGGTCAGCACAATCTAATCAACTACCAGCATAGTTAGAATAAAAAGCAAGCAGAAAAATGTGAAAAGAGAGATGGGCCTAACCTACCACCCTACATCTTCTCTCGTGCTGGATGATTCCTGCCCTCAAACATCAGACTCCAAGTTCTTCAGTTTTGGAACTCGAAATGACTCTCCTTGCTCCTCAGCCTGCAGATGGCCTATTGTGGGACCTTGTGATTGTGTAAGTTAATACTTAATAAACTTTGCTCTCTCTCTCTCTATAGATATAGATATAGATATAGATATAGATATAGATATAGATATAG
>NC_045449.1:39288863-39356608 GCF_002776525.5 Piliocolobus tephrosceles | reverse complement strand
TATAGATATAGATATAGATATAGATATAGATATAGATATAGATATAGATATAGATATAGTTCTCTAGAGAACCCTAATACAGATTTTGGTACCAGAAGTTGTTTTAAAGGAACAGAATATTAGGATGGAGTTATTTCTTTGGTTTTGGGGTTTCTGGAGTTGGCTGCTTAATATGATTGGACCCAAAATTGCTAAGGACTGTACTTCTAATAGCATAGAGGACACTGATAGTCCTTGGCATCAACTGTTTAGAGAGTTATGCAAAATAAATGCATTTGACACTCCTGATTCATCGCTCATGAGAGGCAAGGAGTTTAGTGACTCTGTACATAATATCTTTGACCATATGTGGAGAAACAAGAAACATAATGAAACTGATTGGTTCCTCCTAAGTTCAGTAGACAAAGTGATAAAAGAAAATGAGGAATTCAAGGATGCTATCTCCTGGCTTCAGAAGCAGATACTGAGCCCTCGATATGGCACCATTCCTTGGGGTGATCAGCCAGCTACCTGGAGGCAGGTTGATTGTATTGAACCTCTTCCATCATGGAAAGGGCAGAGGTTTGTGCTTACTGGAATAGACACTTACTCTGCTCATGGGGTTGCTGATCCTGCACACAATGTTTCTGCCAAGACTACCATCCATGGACTCATGGAATGCCTTCTCCACTGTCATGGTATTACACACAGCATTGCCTCTCACCAAGGCACTCACTTTATGGCTAAAGAAGTGTGGCAGTGGGCTCAGGCTCATGGAATTCACTGGTCTTACCATGTTCCCTAACACCCTGAAGCAGGTGGATTGATAGAATGGTGGAATGGCCTTTTGAAGTCACAATTACAATGTGAACTAGGTGACAATATTTTCCAGAACTGGGGGCAAAGTTCTCCAGAAGGCCATGTATGCTCTGAATCAGCATCCAGTATATGGTACTGTTTCTCCCATAGGCAGGATTCATGGGTCCTGGAATCAAGGGGTGGAAGTGGAAGTGGCACCACTCACCATCACCCCAGTGATCGCTAGCAAAATTTTTGTTTTCTGTTCCTGCAACATTATGTTCGTTCTCCTGGCCTAGAGGTCTTAGTTCCAGAGGGAGGAACGCTGTCGCCAGGAGACACAACGATTCCATTAAACTGGAAGTTAAGATTGCCACCTGGACACTTTGGGCTTCTCCTACCTTTAAGTCAACAGGCTAAGAGAGTTACACTGTTGGCTGGGGTGACTGACCCAAACTATCAGGATGAAATCAGTTCACTAGTCCACAATGGAGGTAAAGAGGAGTATGCATGGAATACAGGAGATCCACTGGGAATCTCTTAGTATTACCATGCCCTATGATTAAGGGCAATGGGAAACTACAACAGCCTAATCCAGGCAGAACTACAAATGATCCAGGTCCTTCCGGAGTGAAAGTTTGGGTCACTCCACTAAGAAAAAAACCACAACCTGCTGAGGTGCTTGCTGAAGGCAAAGGGAATACAGAATGGGTAGTAGAAGAAGGTAGTCATCAATACCAGCTGCAACAACTTGACCAGCTGCAGAACCAAGGATTGTAATTGTCATGAGTATGTCCTTCTTTTGTTAAAAACATGTGTGCATGTATACACTTGTACTAAGAAAATATCTTCATTTTATTTCCTTTCTCCTTTATCATGACATAAGATTTATTGACTTCACATCAGCATTTAAGTATTGTTAACCTTATGTAATAGTATTTGGGTTGGGGATTGGGGCATTTCCAGTTGTATGAAGGAGAGTTGTATTATTTTAGGCATAACTATGACCTTATTATTGTCTTTATTTGAAGATTATGTATAATCTCAGGAGATGTGTATGGGTTTGAGTTGACAAGGGGTGGACTTGTGATGGTTAATACTGAGTGTCAACTTGATTGGATTGAAGGATACAAAGTATTGATTCTGGGTGTCTCTGTGAGGGTATTGCCAAAGGAGATTAACACTGGAGTCAGTGGGCTGGGAAAGGCAGACCCACCCTTAATCTGAGTCAGCACAATCTAATCAGCTGCCAGCACAGCTAGAGTAAAAAGCAGGCAGACCCATCCTGGCTAACATGGTGAAACCCCGTCTCTACTAAAAATACAAAAAATTAGCCGGGCATGGTGGCAGGCGCCTGTAGTCCCAGCTACTAGAGAGGCTAAGGCAGGAGAATGGTGTGAACTCGGGAGGTGGAGCTTGCAGTGAGCCGAGATCCTGCCACTGCATTCCAGCCTAGGTGACAAGCAAGACTCCATCTCAAAAAAAAAAAAAAAGTAAGCAGAAAAATGTGAAAAGAGAGATTGGCCTAGCCTCCCAGCTTACATCTTTTCCATGTGCTGGATGCTTCCTGCCCTCGAACATTGGACTCCAAGTTCTTCAGTTTGGGAACTCAGACTGGCTCTCCTTGTTCCTCAGCCTGCAGATGGCCTATTGTGGGACCTTGTGATCATGTGAGTTAATACTTAATAAACTCTCCTTTATATATATTAGTTCTGTCCCTCTAGAGAACCCTGACTAATACATGGTCCAAAGGCCTTTAAAAACACAAACTACCAAAAGTAATTTAAGAAAAAATACATAACTGGAATTGTACTATAGCCACTAAGAAATTAAATTACTAGTTTAAAATCTTATAACAAACTCCAGTCCCAGATGATTTCACTTGCCAATTCTACTAAACATTTCTTAGTAGAATTTTCTTAAAGAAATTTCTTCATGTCCCTAAAGAAAGACATAAAATTTATACAATAACTATGATAAAATAAAAAAGAAAAGAATACCTCCAAATTATTTCATGTGGCCAGTATTAGCTTGCTGCCAAATCCAAAGACAATACACAAGAAAAAAATCCAGGGCATTAATGTAAATTAAAACCCATAAAAATAGAGTTTAAAATATAAGCAAATAAAATCAAGCAATATATACAATGGATAATACATCATGACAAAATTGGGTTTATCCCAGAAATGCAAAGTTGTTTTAACATTCAAAATTCAATCAATGTAATTCATCATATTAGCAGACTAAAGAAGAAAACCTACATGATCGTTTTAATAGATGCAGAAAAATCAATTGAGAAAATTCATATCCAGTAATGAAATTTTTGAAAAAAAAAAACTCTCAGCAATGATGAATGCACAGGAAGTTCTTTATCCTGATAAAAGTCATCTACCAACAAAATATGTAGTACATAACATATATTAATACATATATTAATGGTGAAAGACTAAATTTTTTTTTTCTAAAATTAGAAATAAGGTAAGACAGGTGCTTCCACTACTCCTATTCAATATTGTGCTATAAGATCTAACCAGTGCCGGCCGGGCGCGGTGGCTCAAGCCTGTAATCCCAGCACTTTGGAAGGCCAAGACGGGCGGATCACGAGACCAGGAGATCGAGACCATCCTGGCTAACACGGTGAAACCCTGTCTCCATTAAAAAATACAAAAAAAACTAGCCAGGCGAGGTGGCAGGCGCCTGTAGTCCCAGCTACTCGGGAGGCTGAGGCAGGAGAATGGCATAAACCCGGGAGGCGGAGCTTGCAGTGAGCTGACATCCGGCCACTGCACTCCAGCCCGGGTGACAGAGCAAGACTCCGTCTCAAAAAAAAAAAAAAAAAAAAAGATCTAACCAGTGCCATTAAGTGAGGGGAAGAAAAAGGTATATAAATTATAAAGAAGAAAGAAAATGCCCTCTGTTTGAAGATACTATGATTGCATATATCAAAAATCCAAGGGAATCTACAAAAGAGCTCCTAGAAATACTAAATGAGTTTAGCAAGGTACTAGGGTTCAAGGCCAATAAACAAAAATTAATAGTATTCCTATATATTAGCAATGAATAATTGGAAATCAAAATCAGAAACAGTGCCATTTACAATAACACAATAAACAGATACATTTAACAAAATGTGTACAGAACCAATATGATGAAAAATACAAAACACAGATAAAAGCAATCAAAGATCTAAATGAATGAAAAGATATATGATATCCATGGATTAGAAAAGTCAATATTGTTATCATTTTTTTTCAACCTAATATATAGAATCAGTGCAATCACATGGAAATCCCACAGCCCTTTTCTAGGTATTGACAAGCAGATTCTAAAATTAATATGGGAAGGCAAAGATACCACAATGACCAAATTATTTCTGAAGAAGAAAAAAAGCCAGAAGATTCACATTACCTAAATTCAGGACTTACTATAAAGTGACAGTAATTGGCCAGGCATGGTGGCTCATACCTGTAATCCCAGTGCTTTGGGAGACACAGACAGGAAGATTATTTGAAGTGAGGTCAGGAGTTTGAGATAGTAATTAAGACAGTATAGTACTAGTGAAAGGATAGCCACATAGGTAAATAAAACAGAACAGGCAGTTCATAAATAGACCCACTCATATATGGACAATTGATTTGTGGCATAATTGCAAAACAAATTTAGTGGAGAAAGGAGAGTCTTTTACTAAAGATGCTGGACCAACTGGATGTTCATATGTGTAAAAACAAATTCATCACACCCCGTATCTTACCTTTCCTATGAAAAATTAACTCAAAATAGATCTAGATGTAAAATGCAAAACTATAAAAATGTTAGAAAAAAACATAGGAGAGTTCTCAGATATGATACCAAAGGTGTGATTCATAAAAGGAAAATAATGAAAAATTGAACTTCATCAAAATTTAAAACCTTTGACCTATTAAAATACAAGCCTTAGATGAGGAGAAAATATTTCCAAGTCATCTGTCTGACACGGGACTTGTAAACAGAATCCACAAAAAATTCTTAAAAGTTAACAGTGAGCAAACAAACCACTCAATTTAAAAGTGGGCATAAGATCTGAACAGACACTTCACCAAAGCATATATGCAGATGGAAAATAAACTATAAAAAGATAATTAGCATCATTGAAAATATAAAGAGACACCACTATATATCTAATTGAATAGCTAAAATAAAAAAATCTAATAAAATAAAGTGCAGTTAGGATGTGGAACATTGGGAAATCTCATACATTTACTGGTAGTGGTAGCATCCAGACCAACATGGCTGAATAGGAAGAGCTCCAGTCTGCAGCTCCTAGCATGATTGACACAGAAGACCCGAGAAGACAGGTGATTTCTGTATTACCAACTGAGGCACCTGGTTCATCTCATTGGCACTGGTTGGACAGTGGGTGCAGCCTGCAGAGGGTGAGCCAAAGCAGGGCGGAGTATCTCCTCACCCAGGAAGCACAAGGGTCTGGGGATTTCTCTTTCCTAGCCAAGGGAAGCCATGAGAGACTGTACCTGGAAAAATGGGACACTCCCACACAAATACTGTGCTTTTCCCATGGTCTTAGCAACTGGCAGAACAGGAGATCCTCTCCCACGCCTGGCTCAGTGTGTCCCACTCCCACAGAGCCTTGTTCACTGCTAGCACGGGAGTCTGAGATCCACCTGCGAGGCTGCAACCTGGCAGGGGGAGAGGCATCTGCCATTGCTGAGGCTTCAGTAGGTAAACAAAGTGGCCAGCAAGCTCAAACTGGGCAGAGCCCTCTGCAACTCAGCAAGGCCTACTGCCTCTATAGACTCCAACTCTGTGGGCAGGGCATAGCTGAACAAAAGGCAGCAGAAATTTCTGCAAAGTTAAACATCCCTGTCTGACAGCCCTGAAGAGAACAGTGGTTCTCCCAGCATGGTGTTTGAGCTCCGAGAATGGACAGACTAACTCCTCAAGTGGGTCCCTGATGCCTGTGTAGCCTAACTGGGAGACACATCCCAAAAGGGGCCAACAGACACCTCAAACAGGCGGGTGCCCCTCTGGAACAAAGCTCAGGATCAGACAGCAATATTTGCTGTTCTGCAGCCTCTGCTGGTGATACCCAGGCAAATAGGGTCTGTGGTGGACTTCCAGCAAACACCAACTGACCTGCAAATGAGGAACCTGATTATAGAAGGAAAACTAACAAATAGAAAAGAATAACATCAACATCAACAAAAAGGATATCCACAACAAAACCCCATCTGTAGGTCACCAATATCAAAGATCGAAGGTATATAAAACCACAAAAAAGGGGAGAAACAAGGGCAGAAAAGCCAAAAATTCAAAAAACCAGAGCTCCCCTTCTCCTCCAGAAGATCGCAGATCCTCACCAGCAACGGAACAAAGCTGAAAGGAGAATGACTTTGACAAGTAGACAGAAGTAGGCTTCAGAAGGTCAGTAATAACAAGCTTCTCTGAGCTAAAGGAACATGTTCCAATCCATCACAAAGAAGCTAAAAACCTTAAAAAAAAAAAGGTTAGACGAATGGCTAACTAGAATAAACAGCATAGAGAAGACCTTAAATGACCTGATGGAGCTGAAAACCATGGCACGAGAACTTGTGATGCATGCACAAGCTTCAATAGCTGATACAATCAAGTGGAAGAAAAGATATCAGTGTTGTGTTGAAGATCACATTAATGAAATAAAGTGAGAAGACAAGATTAGAGAAAAAAGAGTGAAAAGGAATGAACAGAGCCTCCAAGAAATATGGGACCATGTGAAAATACCAAATCTACATTTGATTGGTGTACCTGAAAGTGATGGGGAGAATGTAAACAAGTTGGAAAACACTCTTCAGGATATTATCCAGGAGAACTTCCCCAACGTAGCAAGGCAGACCAACATTCAAATTCAGGAAATACAGAGAATACCACAAAGATACTCCTCGAGAAGAGCAACTCCAAGACACATAATTGTCAGATTCACCAAGGTAGAAATGAAGGAAAAAATGTTAAGGGCAGTCAGAGAGAAAGGTTGGGTTACCCAAAAACAGAAGCCCATCAGATTAACAGCAGATATCTTGGCAGAAACTCTGCAAGTCAGAAGAGAGTGGGGGCCAATATTCAACATTCTTAAAGAAAAGAATTTTCAACCCAGAATTTCATATCCAGCCACACTAAGCTTCTTAAGTGAAGGAGAAATAAAATCCTTTACAGACAAGCAAATGCTGTGAGATTTTGTAACCACCAGGCCTGCCTTACAAGAGCTCCTGAAGGAAGCACTAAACATAGAAAGGAACAAAAGGTACCAGTCAACCACTACAAAAACGTGCCAAATTGTAAAGACCATGGATGATATGAAGAAACTGTGACAATTAATGGGCAAAATAACCAGCTAACATCATAGTGACAGGATCAAATTCAAACATAACGATATTAACCTTAAATGTAAATGGGCTAAATGCCCCAATTAAAAGACACAGACTGGCAAATTGGATAAAGAGTCAAGACCCATCAGTGTGCTATATTCAGGACACCCATCTCACGTGCAAAGACACACATAGGCTCAAAATAATGAGATGCATAGGCTCAAAATAAAGAGATGCAGGAAGATATACCAAGCAAATGGAAAGCAGAAAGAAAAAAAAGGAGAGGTTGCAATCCTAGTCTCCGATAAAACAGACTTTAAACCAACAAAGATCAAAAGAGACAAAGAAGGCCATTACATAATGGTAAATGGATCAATTCAACAAGAAGAGCTAACTATCCTAAATATATATGCACCCAATACAGGAGCACCCAGATTCATAAAGCAAGTCCTTAGAGACCTACAAAGAGACTCAGACTCACACACAATAATAATGGGAGACTTTAACACCCCACTGTCAATATTAGACAGATCAACAAGACACAAGGTTAGCAAGGATATCCAGGACTTGAACTCAGCTCTGCATCAAGCAGACCTAACAGACACCTACAGAAATCTCCACCCCAAATCAACAGAATATACATTATTCTCAGCACCACATCATACTTATTCTAAAATTGACCACATAATTGGAAGTAAAGCACTCCTCGGTGAATGTAAAAGAACAGAAATCACAGCAAGCTGTCTCTCAGACCACAGTGCAATCAAATTAAAACTCAGAATTAAGAAACTCCCTCAAAACTCCACAACTACCTGAAAACTGGACAACTTGCTACTGAATGACTACTAGGTAAATAACAAAATGAAAGCAGAAATAAAGATGTTCTTTGAAACCAATGAGAACAAAGACACAATGTACCAGAATCTCGGGGACACATTCAAAGCAGTGTGTAGAGGGAAATTTATAGCACTAAATGCCCACAAGAGAAAGCAGGAAAGATCTAATATCGACACTCCAACATCACAATTAAAAGAACTACAGAAGCAAGAGCAAACAAATTCAAATCTAGCAGAAGGCAAGAAACAACTTAAGATCAGAGTAGAACTCAAGGAGATAGAGACATAAAAAAAACTTCAAAAAATAAATGAATACAGGAGCTGTTTTTTTGAAAAGATCAAAAAAATTGATAGGCTGCTAGCAAGACTAATAAAGAAGGAAAGAGAGAAGAATCAAACAGATGAAATAAAAAAATGATAAAGGAGATATCACCACCGATCCCACAGAAATACAAACTATCATCAGATAATACTATAAACACCTCCATGCAAATAAACTAGAAAATCTAGAAAAATTGATAAATTCCTAGACACACACACCCTCCCAAGACTAAACCAGGAAGAAGTTGAATCTCTGAATAAACCAATAACAGGCTCTGAACTTGAGGCAATCATTAATAGCCTACCAATCAAAAAAAGTCCAGGACCAGATGGATTCACAGCTGAATTCTACCAGTGGTACAAAGAGGAGCTGGTACCATTCCTTCTGAAACTATTCCAACTAATAGAAACAGAGGGAATCCTCCCTAACTCATTTTATGAGGCCAGTATCATCCTGATATCAAAACCTGGCAGACACACAACAAAAAAAAGAGAATTTTAGACCAATACCCCCGATGAACTACAATGCAAAAATCCTCAATAAAATACTGGCAAACAGAATCCAGCAGCACATCAAAAAGCTTATCCACCACGACCAAGTCAGCATCATCCCTGGGATGCAAGGCTGGTTCAACATATGCAAATCAATAAACGTAATCCATCACATAAACAGAACCAGTGACAAACATTACAAGATTATCTCAATAGATGCAGAAAAGACCTTCAACAAAATTCAACAGCCCTTCATGCTAAAAACTCTCAATAAACTAGGTATTGATGGAATGTATCTCAAAATAATAAGAGCTATTCATGACAAACCCACAGCCAGTATCATACTGAATGGGCAAAAACTGGAAACATTCCCATTGAAAACTGGCACAAGACAGGGATGCCCTCTCTCGCCACTCCTATTCAACATAATGTTGGAAGTTCTGGCCAGGGTAATCAGGCAAGATAAAGAAATAAACGGTATTCAATTAGGAAAAGAAGAAGTCAAATTGTCCCTGTTTGCAGATGAATGATTGTATATTTAGAAAACCCCATTGTCTCAGCCCAAAATCTCCTTAAGCTGTTAGGCAACTTCAGCAAAGTCTCAGAATACACAATCAATGTGCAAAAATCACAAGCATTCCTATACACCAATAAGAGACAAACAGAGAGCCACTCCCCAGGTATTTACCCAAGAAACATAGAATGAGTTCATGAGTGAACTCCCACTCACAATTGTACAAAGGGAATAAAACACCTAGGAATCCAATTTACAAGGGATGTGAAGGACCTCTTCAAAGAGAACTACAAACCACTGCTCAAAGAAATAAAAGAGGACACAAACAAATGGAAGAACAATCCATGTTCATGGATAGGAAGAATCAATATCAGGAAAATGGCCGTACTGCCCAAGGTAATTTATAGATTCAATGTCATCCCCATCAAGCTACCAATGATTTTCGTTGCAGAATTGGGAAAAAAACTACTCTAAAGTTCATATGGAACCAAAAAAGAGCCCACATAGCCAAGACAATCCTAAGCCAAACGAACAAAGTGGAGGCATCATGCTACCTGACTTCAAACTATACTACAAGTCTACAGTAACCAAAACAGCATGGTACTGGTACCAAAACAGATATATAGACCAACAGAACAGAATAGATGCCTCAGAAATAACACTGCACATCTACAACCATCTGATCTTTGATAAACTAGACAAAAACAAGAAATGGGGAAAGGATTCCCCATTTAATAAATAGTGCTGGGGCAACTGGCTAGCCATACGTAGAAAGCTGAAAGTGGAACCCTTCCTTACACCTTATACAAAAATTAATTCAAGATGGATTAAAGACTTAAATGTTAGACATAAAATCATAAAAACCCTAGAAGAAAACCTAAGCAATACCATTCAGGACATAGGCATGGGCCAAGGCTTCATGACTAAAACACTAAAAGCAATGGGAACAAAAGCCAAAATAGACAAATGGAATCTGATTAAAATAAAGATCTTCTGCACAGCAAAAGAAACTACCATCAGAGTGAACAAGTAACCTGAAGGACAAGAGAAAATTTTTACAATCTACCCATCTGACAAAGGACTAATATCCAGAATCTACAAAGAACTTAAACAAATTTACAAGAAAAAAACAAACAACTCTATGGAAAAGTGGGCAAGAGATATGAACAGAAACTTCTCAAAAGAAGACATTTATGCAGCCAACAGACACATGAAAAAATGCTCATCATCCCTGGTCATCAGAGAAATGTAAATCAAAACCACAATAAGGTATCATCTCACACCAGTTAGAATGGCAATCATTAAAAAGTCAGGAAATAACAGATGCTGGAGAAGATGTGGAGAAATTAGTTCAACCATTGTGGAAGACAGTCTGGTGATTCCTCAAGGATCTAGAACTAGAAATACCATTTGACCCAGTGATCCCATTACTGGGTATAAACCCAAAGGATTGTAAATCATGCTACCATAAAGACACATGCACACGTATGTTTACTGCAGCACTATTCGCAATAGCAAAGACTTGGAACCAACCCACATGTCCATCAGTGATAGACTGGATTAAGAAAATGTGGCACATATGCACCACAGGATCCTATGCAGCCAAAAAAAACGATGAGTTCATTTCCTTTGCAGGGACATGTATGAAGCTGGAAACCATCATTCTCAGCAAACTATCACAAGGACAGAAAACCAAGCACCACATGTTCTCACTCATAGGTGGAAACTGAACAATAAGAATACTTGGGGCCGGGCGCGGTGGCTCAAGCCTGTAATCCCAGCACTTTGGGAGGCCGAGGCAGGTGGATCATGAGGTCAGGAGATCGAGACCATCCTGGCTAATATGGTGAAACCCCGTCTCTACTAAAAAATACAAAAAACTAGCCAGGCGAGGTGGCGGGTGCCTGTAGTCCCAGCTACTCGGGATGCTGAGGCAGGAGAATGGCATAAACCCGGGAGGCGGAGCTTGCAGTGAGCTGAGATCCGGCCACTGCAGTCCAGCCTGGGCAACAAAGTGAGACTCCGTCTCAAAAAAAAAAAAAAAAAAAGAATACATGGACACAGGGCAGAGAACATCACACACCAGGGCCTGCTGGGGGCTGGGGGAAGGATAGCATTAGGAGAAATACCAAATGTAAATGATGAGTTGATGGGTGCAGCAAATCAACACAGCACATGTATACCTATGTAACAAACCTGCACATTGTGCACATGTACCCTAGAACTTAAAGTATAATTAAAAAAAAAAGAAAGAAAGAAAAAGCCATGCAATCACTTTGGAAAATAGTTTGATAATTTCTTATAAACTATTTTCTTATAATTAAATATATATGTGCCATACTACATAATAGTGTCACTATTTATTTATCCAAGAAATATAGAAACTATGCTAACAGAAAAATTTGTACGCAAATATTTATCAGTTTTTTGGTAATTCATAATTACCAAAAACTGGAAACAACTGAGACGTCCTTCAACTTGTGAATGAATTAATGAATAAATAAATTGTATGCAGTCACCAAATGGAATATTTTTCAGCAATGAAAAAGAATGAACTGTTGACTCTCACAACAATATGGATCAATTCTAATTTTGCTAAGCAAAACAACAAAAATTAAAAAGTCATACTCAAAAAACTCCATATTATATGGTTTTATTGTATGACATTCTGAATAGGAAAAACTGTTGGCACAGAAAAGAAATCTGTGTTTGCTGAAGTTTGGGGCTAGATGAAGAAGTTTTGACAACAAGGAGGTAATAAAGAGAATTTTTTTTTTTTTTTTGGTAATAGAACTATTCTGTGTTTTGAGTGTAATAGTGAATGTACAACTCCATGCATAGAATTTATACTACAGAGTGAATTTTACTGCACGTAGCTTTTTTACTCCTGAACATATAGAAAAGTGAAAGATAGACCATTAACACTTGATCCCCAGAAAAAGTTAATAGAAAACATGCCCAAACACCAGGTCCCTAGACCATTGTGAGAATGTTAACATCTAGCTTTTGTAAAAATTTTCATAATGGCATATGAAATTAAATTAACAGTCAATGTTTCCATACCTAGTTTTAACCTTTAACTCAAAATGTATTTGATCCAATCCAATGATAAAGCTCATCGTGCAGACAGAACATTTAATTTTGCCCTCTTAGAATCACTGCACTTCTGAATAAAACATTTGGAGGCACTTAATGGAAAGGTGTTTAGTTCATTGACTTTGTTATTATTACCAAATTATTATATATTATAATTACCAAATTATAATTACTTTGTTATTATAATTAAGGCAAAATATACCCAGCTAAAAAGTTCTTGCCAAGATAATAAACATTTCTTAATTACCTCGGTGTTTGTAGCAAACCAACTTTATGTTAAACTCAAGTTTCCCTTGTCACACTAAGCACTTAATCAGAAAGAAATGTAAAAGGGAATCCTAGCATTTGAGAAATTGGAAGAAACTACAGGGGTCACAGAATCAGATCAAGTCCCTCATTTTGCAAACTTGAAATACTGTCTTTGTATTTTACTTATTTTATGATACAATGTTTTGACATCCTAATAATAAAAATCTTTCTGGCAGGAGAGACCCTTCCTCCCAATCCCAAGCCAATTCTTAGCAATACAAAGGGCTCAGCTGAAAGCACAACTTTGATGTGCAAACTAACAAATCCAGAGCCATACCTTCTCTATCAGGCCATTGCACATCAGGAAGCAATATTTCTCTTACTTAACCATCCCAGAGTCATGTATCAGGCGCTTACAGAACACCCTTAACCCTATATCCCAAAGTCCACTGAAATTGTTCAAACTTATCAATACAAAATTATTCACCCTGCACTGCTTTGCCTTTCCCACCATACCCCATGACCCAAGTGCTCCTTTTGTTCTAGTCTTTAGCCTCCTGACAGCTTCAGTATCTTTCCCATGTGGCCCTGCATGGTGTGCTGTGCACACCATGTCTTTAGGACTTGTGAGTATAACAAACTCTGCTTTCTTCTGAACCTCTCTTGTGTCTCCTCTTGGGACCACATTTGACTGACCATCTCATAAAAGAGTACAAAACTGTCTTACCTTGTAAAATGTGGGATACAGAGCTTAAGCTCTTATGATAATTACAGATGGTTTCAGACTAGAATATGAAACTTGAAACATCCGCATATGAAATAGGCAGAGAAGAAGAACCGGCCGAAATAATCTTAAAAAATATTAATCTACTGACTTTACTTTAAAAATGTGTGGACTTTGTTGGAGCATTTTATAATCACTTCTGGTTCTGTAGATTGGCGTAGAACTCAGGGTGATGTTTTCTGCAAACATGCAAAGGACAACAAACCCCACCTGAACCTTACACCCTCATACTCCCATCCCAGGCCTAGTACTGTCTGCACCAATGAGACAAGGTTTTTGTGGCATCCCAGGAAATAAAGTCACAGAAGGAGAATGGCAGATGACCTGAGAGCATATGAGAAGACTCTCTTGATAATCATTAATTTTCAACTTTTTCTGATCTCTCTAATGGAGGACAGAAGTAAATGTGTATTCCTAGAGAGGTTAGGGCACAGCCCAAAGTACACTGCAGAAGTACAGAGTTTCCTGAAAACATTGTTATTTTTTAAATCCATGTAAAATTTGAACTCTGCTTCACAATTTACCAGTGATTGCTTTAATATCCAAACAAAAATTTCCACAAAACAAAAATCACCCATTTCTAGGAAATTCCCCAAGTTTGCTAAATATAAGTACTGTTTATCCTTTAGCTCTTTGGATTATTTCCTCCAAGCCACATACTCCAATGTAATAAGCAGGAAAAATTGTGTTGTAAACACACACACACAACACATACACACAACAAACAACACAATAATCTGATGAAACTGGGATTTCTCTGAATTGTGGAAGCAGAGGTAGGTCCATGCTAGCACACATGTTCGCATAGAAGGGTCAACATAAGCATTACACTTTATTTTGCAATGTTTAATCTTTTTCTCCTTTAAGAGAGAGTCCTTCTTCAGTGTCTCCTAGACACTGGCAACCCTGGACAAGTGTGACAACTCTCAGTATTCACTCTATAAAATTGTGAATTGCTTTTCCCAGAAGAAGTGACTACAAGAGCCCAAAAATCTTGGCAGATTAGAAAATAACTCTGAGAATAGACGCATCTTAAAGTCTTATCCACATATTGCAGGAAATAGAAGGTGAGCATTAAGATAGGTTGACACTTTCCTTTTTAAAAAGAAGGGTTGAAGAACTTATCACGTGCAAAGCACTGCATTAGGGCACTTTATATTCAATACCTCATTTATTCTCCATTGCAAACTTATCCCTATGTGTCTGTGTTGAATATATTTTTCCAGCTGACCCCACTGAACCTGAGCTTTAGGTCAACACAGCAATTTAGTAGCAGAGGTAGGGTTTGACTGCCATTCCCCCACACCCCCAAACCTTTATGTCTTACAACAGAGCCTATGTATCTGTCACACTATGCTCCTCTCTTATTGGGCCACAAAGATCACATTTGCTATCACTGGGCAGGTGGAATAGTAATCTTTTGCCCTGCATCAGATTATTTGTCTTCAGAATAAACTTCTAAATTCAGCTTTGACTAGAAATCATTCAAAGCTGTCTACTGTGATTGTCTTCCTCATATTATTTGGAGAAATCAATTTGACATTATCTAGGAACATCGAAGAAATACATACTATATGACCATACTATAATTCCATTTTTGGGTATGTACTTCAGAGAAATGCAGACAAATATTCACCAAGATCCTTGCTTAAGAATGTTGATAACACTACTGTTTGCCATAGCTCCAAACTGAAGACAGCCCAAATGTCCATTGACAGTAGGATAGGTAAATAAATCATAGTAATTCATACAACTCCATTGAGAAACACGATGCAAGAATAAAAATTAATTAGGCACACAACATGAATTCATCTTTCAATCCTAATGTTAAGCAAAAAAAAAAAAAAAGACATAAAGGAATTCTTACAGTATGCTTTGTATTACATAAAGTTAAAAAACATGCAAAACTAAACTATATCATTCAGGAATGCTTGCATATGTGGTTAAATAACTTTTTAAACCAAGGGATTAATTACCATAAAATTAATTAAGGGAGATATTCTGAAGGGAGAGAAGGTAGTCTAATGGGGCAAGGCCTCACAAAAATGGCTTATTACTTAACTTGGGTTGTGATTATACAAGTATTTACTTCTATAATTATTATGCACTTTTCCATATGTGTGTTTTATTTCATAATTGCAAAATGTTTACAAAATTGAACATTCAAAAACTAAAATTCTTGGAAAGTCATTTCACTCTACCGTATAGTAAACTCTAATGTCTTAATTCCTCACACTTTAGTTATTCAGGTGCTGAGAAGGTTAATATAGCATATGAGAATAAGATCAACATGAGGACTACATAAAATAAAACAGTTTCTGAAATTATTTGAACTAGAAAATAAATATACATGTAAGACTATATGTAGATTAAACAACAGAATTCACATTTATTGAATGCCACATATGTGCCAAGACAGAAACACACTAATGCACACAGGAATTTATCAGCAATATAAGTAATACATCAGCCTTTTCCCTCCTCTACATAGGGAAGAAATCAGTACCAAGGTAATTGTATGTGATGAGTGCTTATACACAAAGACCTCCAAGAGGCAAGTTTTCATCTAAATTTTAAAGAACAGGTACGCCTTGACAAAGAAAGTAAAGGGGCATTCACCATGGAGAAGTATGACACAGATCTAGCAGGAGTTAGTGTCAGCCAAGATTGAGTATGGAATATTGACTTGGCTGGAGTAGATTAGCTATAGTATAAAGTGATATTTGTGATATAAATAGTATCAAAGAGAATCGAGTGAGGTTGTGTGTGTGTGTGTGTGTGCATAGGGACCCCTTGAAAAATTAAGAGGCTGGACATGGTGGCTCATGCCTGTAATCCAAACACTTTGGGAGGCTGAGGAAGGAGGATCACTTGAGGCTGGGAGTTCAAAACCAGCCTGAGCAACAGAGTGGACCCCGTCTCTACTAAAAAAAAAAAAAGAAAAAAAAGAAAAAAAAACTGGGCATAGTGGCACACACCTGCGGTCCTAGCTACACGGAGGCTGAAATGGGAGGATCCCTTGAGCCCAGGAGTTTGAGGCTGCAGTTAGCCAAGATGATGCCACTGCACACCAGCCTGGGAGACACAGCAAGATCTTATCTCAAAAAAAAAAAAAAAAAAAAACTAAGAAAGAAAAGAAAGAAAGAAAAATTAGTAAGAAAAAGACAAACATCCTTAATCTTCAAATACACAGAGACTGGCTGGGCACAGTGGCTCATACCTGTAATCCCAGCACTTTAGGAGGCCCAGGCAGGCAGATCACCTGAGGTTGTGAGTTCGAGACCAGCCTGACCAACATAGAGAAACCGCATCTCTACTAAAAATGCAAAATTAGCCAGGAGTGGTGGAACATGCCTGTAATCCCAGCTACTTGAGAGGCTGAGGCAGGAGAATCGCTTGAACCCAGGAGGTGGAGGTTGTGGTGAGCCAAGATCATGCCATTGCACTCCAGCCTGGTCAACAAGAGCAAAACTCTGTCTCAAAAAAAGAGAAAAAAAAAAAAAATACACAAAGACTGGAGTAGATTTTTCGCAAAAGAGGATTTCAAAAAGCCAATAAGCATATTAAAGCATGCCCACCTTAATTAATTAGCAAAAAAACATACAAACTAGAGCTAAACTGAGTTCCCACCATACACCCATCAAATTGACTAAAATGAAAAAAATCAACAATCCCATGTACTGGTAAGGACATGGAACAAATGGAACTTTCTCACTGCCGAGCCAGGTGTCAGAGCCCCGGCATCAGAAAGTGGTTGACTCACAGGAAGAAATAAGAATTTACTGATGACAGTGTAGGGTTGAAAAGGAAAGTTTTGTTAGATAGACACTGCAGAAGAGTGCAGCAGGGCGCCTAAGCAAGAGAGGACTGAGCATGCCTCGATGGACTTTTCCTTAGGGATATTTATGGATCTTAAATGGGAGCTTCAGGGTAATATGAACTATGTTGGCTACATAAGTCATGATAAATGATTACATTTGTAGATATTTTGGTGCCTTGACATCAGCAATGGTTGCACATTGAGTTTTGACATGTATGCATTTCAGAGATGTATAGAAATTCCAGTCACTTATAAATCTTGGAGAAAGAAACCAGGTATTGGCTTCAGATAATAAGGAAGCATAATTACTTCTAAATTACTCAGATAAGGAGTTTTGCCTCTGGATGGTCTGCTTGGTAGCCACTTGGTGATCTTTGCTCTCCTCACTCACTTTTCTGGTAGTCCTGTAAATTGAAATAACTTTGGAACGTGTTTGGTAGCATCTACCAAAGCTAAACATATGTCCTATGACCCTGCAGTCCTGCTCCTGGATATATATTCAACAGAAATTAGTTCCATGCCCACAAAAGACTTGCACAGGAATGTTGACAGCAATTTTATTCAAATAGCCAAACACTGGAAATGACCCAAATTGTTCATCCACAGTAAAAAAGAGCAAATAAATGATAGTACAGTCATATAATGAAATACTGTAGAGCAACAAAAAAGAACAAGTTACTGATTATATAACTATATAAATGAATCTCACAGATAAAATGTTAAATGAAAGAAGTCAGACTTTACTTAAAGAGTATATATTTACATATGATATACATTCATAAAACAGGATTTCATTTCCATGTATTTGATGTTTAAAAACAAAAACTTGTCTGCAGCCACAGAAGTCAGAACAGTTAGCTTTGGTGGGAGAAAACCTACCCAGGCCAAGGCACAATGAATCATTCTGGGCTCCTACACATGTTCTATATCTCGATCTAAGTGGTAGTTACATAGTTACACACATGCAAAAATGTATTGGGCTGTACACTTAGTATTTATAACTTACTTTAGTTATACCTCAAGAAAAATAAATTTAAAGACTGTAGCATCCAAAACAAAAAATATCAAAAGAAGTGAATGAAAAACTGCAGGTCTGGCAAGAGGGTAAATGAATTATTTATTTTCCCATAAAGCATTAATGACTCCCTTTACATTTTTGTGTTGGCCATGTAATTATTAAAATTTTATAAAAGAAGATTTTTAATCACATATATCCCCACTTATAACTCAACCCTAAAACGTGAACTCTTTTTATTTATTCATATTCCCTTGCATATCCTTTTCCATTGATCTGTATACAACGTTACATAAGAAGTCATTCTGGACACAAATTCTATATAGAAGAAATCAGGATTTGCAATCAGAGAATCTAATTTGAATCCTTGCTGGGCTATTTATTAGTTGTGTGATCTCAGCCAAATTACCTAATCTCTCTAAATCACAGTTTGCTCACTTATAAAAGGGAAGAAAAATGTTCTCTACCTCACAGAATTGTTGTGAGAATTAAATTAGATAATGTGTATTTATAAACACTGCGCAAAGTATTGGTAATTTACATTAATATTGGTGATTGCAGTGTGGATACAATTCTTCATTCTGCTCTTCTCATTTCCTCTATAATTAGCATTTCCACAATAGTACATAATCTACATAGTGGCCTACCTAATTTCCATTCCCTCCTCATTTTACCAACAGGAACTCAGTTTTATTTGAGATTGGCACTGTGCCCAGCCTAGTGATAAATCATGATTGATCTACACCAATGATGGCAAATCTGTTTCCTACTTTCCCAGCCTTCCTTGCAGCAGGGCATGGGGTCATGTGACTAAATTCTGGCACTGAAAGCTAAGGGGAAATGCACTGGAGGAGAAAGAGGTGCTTCTGATAAGGCATTCATTTTACTGGCAAAAGGAACAGACCATGCCGGCCCTCCCTTTCTCCCACTTCTTTCTGTCTTAAACCCAGAGGCACCATTTAGAACTGTGGAAGTCATCTTGCATATGCAAGAGAAATGTTTAAGAATTTCAGAGACACCAGCCCTTGATGCACCTGTGGCCACCTACCTCTGGACTTCTTTTTATGTCAGAAAAATAAATTCAAGTTTCTAGAAGCCATTGTTAAGGTTTCTGTTATTGCAGTTGAAAACATTCCAAACTAATATAATGGTTTCAATGTCTTTGGAAAAGTTCATCAACTTCATATAATGAAATTAGTCATTTACTTTTTGCCAGAAATGTACATTGTTTAGCTCCACAAACATTTACAGATAGTCTTCTATGTATCAGTTATCTGGGTTACTGAATAAATAAGACACATTCCTTCCCATGAAGGAACTGACAGTGTTTTCAATCTTGCTCTATGAAAAAAAAATTCCAAGCTGAAAATCATTATGCATACAGTTTCTTTGGGGGTTACTTACATAAGAAAAAATACTCTCGCCCCATCCACCCACTGTTTTCCCAATGACTTTCTACTGGTTTCTGGAACACACCAAGCTCATTTCATTTTAGTAAATCTTCATTAGCAGAATATTTTTTCTCCAGATCAGTGCTAAACTGGCTGTTTCCTGTCACTGAGATCTCAAACTAAATGCCCCTTCCTCAAAATGGACTTTCCCTTCAATCACACAAATGCAATCATCCGTCATAGCATCCTTTTTAATTCTCTGCAGAGTACTTACGATATCATATTTTTCTTGCTTATTGATTCCTTTTTGTTGTTGTTTACTCCTGCACCTCCACCCCACTGCTAATATAAGCAAACTGTAAGAAATCATTGTGTTTTGACTACCTCTGCAACCCCTAGAACAGGGGTCAGCAAACCACAGGCTGCAGCTAATCCAGCCAGCTGCCAGTTTTGTAAATAAAATTTCATTCAAACATGGCTATGTGTACTAGTTACCATAGCGTATATGGCTGTCTTTGTGCTACAAGGACAGAGCAGAATAGTTGCAACAGAGACTAGATGTCCCACAAAGTCTAAAGTAGTTGCTATCTAGTCTTTTACAGAAAAAGTTTCTGGATCCTAGATCTAGAAGAATGCTTCACACAAAATAAGCACTTAATAAATTCCCAAGAAACATTAACATTTTGTCTCAAAGGTTGTTATCATTCTGTAGGTATATTTGTATCTAATGATGCTATCAATCCTGTTTCAGCAGGATTGCTCTTTACTGGAATTGCTTCATTGACAGGAATTCCACACCAGACTTCCAGAAGGAACAACTCATCACCTTGGATCAGAGGATTAAAGGTTTAGCACAACATTCTGCAAATCACAGGGACATCTCAAAGGCAGAATCAGATGTCTTTCTCACATTTAGGTTAGCAGCATAAATCAGATTTCACTTGCATTTTTTTTTTTTTTTTTTTTTTTTTTTTTGGCACATCATTTCATTCTTAGGCTATATTCCATCATGGACATACAGCCATATGATTGGTTTTGGTTTGCTGGTTAAACTTTTTTAGGTTCAGGAGTCCATGTGCAGGTGTCACAGGATCCTTAGGGTGCTGTTTTTCCAGCCAGAAACCTTTGTGGCCTGTGGCTCCTTTGCCCGAATTTTGCTTGGGCCCACTGGGCTTGTTCCACCCACTTGACCCAGCAGGCTATGCTCAGCTTGTGCTACTGGCCCAGATCTCATGCCTGCCAAGGGCAAGCCAGGTGTGGAGCAGTGAGGGGTGTGTGAGTGAGCATGAGGTCCAGCCACTGCACACAGAAAGGCATGCCAGCTGCAGTGGGGCAGGCAGTTCCAGGCTCCAGCACAGGCCATGGCTTTGTGTAAGGCAGTGGCTAGATCAGGCCTACCAAGAGCAGCTCCCACTGTGGGCACCAGGGAACACAGTAGCACCCAGAAGATCAGAGCTATCAGGAACTGCAGAGCCCCAAAGAAGGTGTCATAGCCTTGGCTCAGGGAGACTCTAGGTCTGGGTTCCCTAAAGGGCTGCAGTTCTTCTCTCCTTCCCATTGCCCACAATGTGACAAGCAAGGGGCACAAATTCTCACGCTATTTGTGTTATAGCACTTTCAGTCCTACCATTCAGCGGGTCCCCAGTTCTTGTCCCCCGTCCAGGAAGAATGAGGTAGGCAGACAACTGGAGGGTCAGCAAAGCAGAGAGGGGCTTCATGGAGCAACAGAACAGCTCTCAAGAGACCTGGAATTGGTGGCTCCTTTCTGCAGCTGGTAGTATGGACATCTCTGTGACGCTGGCAGAGTCTTGGGCTTTTATGGACTTAGGAAGAGGGAAAGTGCATGCTGATTGGTCCATAGGTGGCGATGGGCACTGGAAAAAGCATCACAGTTCTCACTTCGGGCCACAGACTGTTTCAGGCCCTTTCTGGCTTGAAGGTGGGGCTTCATCAGAGACCTGCCCCTTTCCACTCAGAAGCTTCTCTTTATCCTGCTGCCATCAATCATGTCATCCCTTTTCCAGTACCCAGGCTGTTTGCGCAGATGGGTGCCTGCAGGCCCACACCCAGCCACCCTCAGCCCCACCTCAGCTTCCCTCTCATGCTTGTCAGTGCCCAAAGTCTGGAGGGGGCTAAGGCAGCAGGGGGCTGGGTTACAACAGCACCTGGGCTTGGCCTCAACTTTGCTCCTAAATCGGAGCAGGCATGGCGAGAGGCCAGGCAGCAGGAGCAGGCACTTTCTAGCTTGCAGGGGCAGGGAGGCTTCCTGGGTCTCAGGGAGTACAGGGATGTCTGGGTCCACAGCTATGACTAGGAAGCAGCAGCTATGCTCGGGAGGGTGGGGCTGCCACCCCACAAACTCAGGAAGGCAGTGGGGCTTCCTCCTGTTCCCAGCTCCCACCAGTCCATGGAACACGCTGTTGGTGTCTTCACAGTGGCCACTTCAGACAGGCCACTGCTACCATCACAGGTTTGTTATACAGGTAAACTCACGCAATGTGGGTTTGTTGTACTGGTTATTTCATCACCCAGGTACCAAGACTAATACCCAATAGTTATTAGATGTTCATTTGTCAACCCAAATTACACTACCGACAAGTGAAATATCTAAATTTTTTATCACTGACAATTAAAATTGTGTTCCAAATAATATCAACGTCTTCATTTGATTTTCCAAAAAACAATAGGTTGCTCTTTAATTCAGATTATTTTCATGCATTTTTTTATCACTGAAATAAAATAAAACAGCTCTGAGCCCAAGTTAGAGAAGCAGCTCCCATATCCATTAGTCACTTTTTTGTTTTTGCTTCTTAGGAATATAACTTCTAATAAGTTTTGACATTAAATATTGAAAGCTTAATTCTCAGAGGACTGATTTGGAAAATACATTTCCCATATTTTTCCTTGCTGCTGAGACCTTAGAGTGCACTACTAGGTGTATTCAGGGAAGTTCCAGTGACAGTTTATCTTTGGCAGGTTGTGGGTATGGATAGGGTTGGGGAGAAGTTGCACGCAAAACAAGTTGTATTGTGAGCACACTAATAAGCTCCTCTTCCAGCCACCACAGAACCTCCATGAAAACCTCTAGGATTATGGATAAGGTTTCAGAGTCTCTCTTTTGGGGATCTATTGCTTATGTCCCAGACCAAATCAATCTGTTCTGCTTTTCTTTTCCCCAAATCTGCCTCTTTGACATCTACCTGATTTATGCCACTGCCAAGTCCTTTCAGATTAAGGTTTTGTTTAGTGTCTGAGCTTCACTCCTATGCTTTGTGTTTGTGTCCACTTTATTTTTATGACCTGTGGCCCTCAGGGTAGACTCATCCTGTGGCCACATTCAGCCAGGTTCCCAGATTCTTGTTCTGTGGGACTTGGAAAGGGAGTTACAACATCCAAATCAATATGTAGAAAGCTGATCTAGTCTCAAAGAATAGAGTTTAATGTATTGCAGAAGCTTATTGTCCCCTGTGGTAGAGACAGTACAGCTCATTCTGCACTCTCAGAAATGTGATAAAAACAAACAGAAAAATAACCAATGACTCGCTGCAACCCCTGCTCTTTAATATTTCAAGAATTGTCATATTAAACTTCAGACTCTCAAAGTATAAATAAAACAAGTAGTTGGAAAGATCACTGTCTTCAAAGGACTCAAAAATTTTTAATTAATGCTGCATTATGCAATACCTTTTGAAACTATAATCTTTGGTGATGATTTCATTCAGCATTTTCATAATTTCTATTTGGTATGTTCATGTGTTTGTGTGTTTCCTTCGTATATTCTGCAGATATTTCAAATAAGTACTCACTTCAAATCTCTAGACCCAATCATTTCAGAATAAGTTATCACTTGGCATAATCATAGATTACCCTGTTATTTCCCAAAGTAGATTACTACATAGTTCACTAATCCTGTGAGATGCTCTAAGTTTAAGACAGAAATTATCTTATCAAATACTGTTGTACACTTAGGAAATTCTGGATTCTATACCACTCTCTTCATCAGTGCCTGTGAACTGCAATAGTAAAGAAATCTGTTTGTTTACCTGCCATTTCCCAAAATTATTTAGCTATAAACTTTATTTTAAATATTTATTAACATTCCATAGATCACACTGTGGGAAAGGAGGGTCTATTTCAGCTGAGCAAGTTCAAATGCCTTCAATGTCCAGGTGTGTAAAAAAAAAAAAAATGTAGAAAGCATTCTGGTATAAGACAAGAGGGAATGAGGGATGTGGAACTAGTGGGGAAACTTTGCACTCCCAAAGGCTTTCAAGTCCAAAGCACTGAAAACAAATGATAGATTGAGAGAGAGAAAGAGACAAAGAGAGAGAGAGGGACCAGTAAACAAATCTTTTAGTCAACTGAAGCACAACTATGGAGAATACTCAGCTCTTAAGCCACTAGTTTTCAACTCCTAACCTCAACCATCCTTAACATAACAAGTGAGAATGAGAGTCTCGGAAGAAATAATTTATCCGGTCCACCCTAGAATTGTGGTTCTTTTTTTTATTTCAAACTGGGTATGATCTGGGGGCTCATGTCATTATCAAGCACCTGTCATTGCATTAGGCACTAATTATGTTATTCATTCCTATTTTATAGATAAGAAAATTATTTCATCTGCCCAAGGCAGGCAAAACAAAGCTGGAGTCTGCTCTCAGATCTCTCTCTGCCAAAGCCTATGTTCTCCTCATTATGTTGTGCTTCCAATCTGGCATGACAGGGATGTGTCACTTCATGTGACAAGAGTAACACATATGGCAAGTAACAGAATCTTTAACTATTGTGTTGGGCCTGACAGAGTTGAGTAACCAAGCATTTTCCAAAAAGAATCAACTCACATTGATAACCATGCATTTTCCAAAAGGAATCAATGCACAGGTCCTAAAAAAAAAAAAAAAACAGCAACAATTGGTAGAACTGCCATTGTTAAACACCTACAATGGACTAAGCCCATATTATTAATGTTATGTTATTCATATTATCTCCATATTATATACTGTGATAATATTATTCATATTATTTCCTGTCAACACAACACCCTTCAAAAAAAGGTATTAAATACATTTTTGATGAAAAATAAAACTGACTGTGAGAAAGGTTAGGTACATTTTCAAAGTGACAGAGCTTTAATAGCTGGAATCTGATCACCCTGCTTTTTCTTACGACAAAACTCCCTCTTATGTTGTAAACCTAAGCTTTGCAATAGGAAAGTTATTTTTTTTTTATTCCTTTAGTAGGACATGTCTATATTCAAAGCCGCTTCTTTCATTCAAGTAGTCCCTGATAATTTAAATATTGCTTTAACATACATAATCTCATTTGATTCTACTAATGGTTTTTTGGTAGAGAAGGCAGATTTCAAACCCCCCAAATTCCAGCTGCAAAATCTGAGACTCAGTGAAGTTGAAATGTGTGTAGAACAGAGCCTGGGCACAAACCCAGGTTTTCTGATTTTCATCATCATTCATGATTCCCAACACGCTGCACAGACGCACGTTACTTAGTTCGCATTTTACATGTGGGCAGAGGCCCAGAGAAATTGCAAGTCACAAGTAAAAGAAACAGTTGTAGATTTACCTATGACTATTATGGTTGAGAAAAAGTCACCCAGTTCCCTAGACTCTGACACATCGTGTTTAACAATTATTCTTAATCTAATGCAAAATTGTTATAGCATTTAGCCACCATTGTACTTTCTTGGGCCTCTATTTCAAGGCAGTAAATATCTAAATTGTTACCAACACACACACCGTAAGAATAGGATATATATATATATATATATTTTTTTTTTTTTTTTGAGACAGAGTCTTGCTCTGCCGCCGCCCAGGCTGGAGTGCAGTGGCCGGCTCTCAGCTCACTGCAAGCTCTGCCTCCCGGGTTCACGCCATTCTCCTGTCTCAGCCTCCCGAGTAGCTGGGACTACAGGCGCCCGCCTCGTCGCCCGGCTAGTTTTTTGTATTTTTTAGTAGAGACGGGGTTTCACTGTATTAGCCAGGATGGTCTCGATCTCCTGACCTCGTGATCCGCCCGTCTCGGCCTCCCAAAGTGCTGGGATTACAGGCTTGAGTCACCGCACCCGGCCAAGAATAGAATAGATTTGTAAACTTTTAAAATCCCCTGATTATTGATACACAGGAAAACTTGGATGCTTGGATGAATTTCAAGGGCATTACGCTGAGTAGGGAAAAAAGCCAATTTCAAAAGGTTACACATGACATGACTTCATTGATGTAATATGTTCAAATGACTAAATTATAGAACTAGAAAACAGATTAGTGTGTGCCAAGGATTAGGGATGCAAGTGGAGAGTGATGGGGAAGGGAGATAGTAATAGATGTGACTATAAAGGGGGAGCATGAAGATTTTTGTTTTTGTTTTTGTTTTTGTTTTTTGAGACAGGATCTTGCCCTGTTGCCCAGGCTGAAGTGCAGTGGCACAATCAAGGCTTCCTGCAGTCTCGCTTCAACCTCCTGACCTCAGGTCACCCTCCCACCTTAGCCACCTGAGTAGCTGAGACTACAGGTGCATGACACCATGCCTGGCTAATTTTTCTATTTTTTCTAGAGACTAAAACTCGTGGGCTCAAGTGATCAGCCTGCTTCAGCCTCCCAAAGAGCTGAGATTACAGACATGAGCCACTGTGCCCAGTCTGCATGAGGAATTTTTGAGGTGACAGAGCAGTCTTGTATCTTGGTTGCGGTGGTGGTAACAAAATCTATATGTGACAAAATTGCATAGAGCTACATACACACACACACACACACACACACACACATACACACGAGTACATGTGAACTGGTAAACTCTGAATAAGCTCTATGGGTTGTACCTATGCCAATTTCCTGGTTTTGATATTGTACTATAGTTATGTAAGACCTTACCATTGAGAGAAACCGGGTGAAGCATACACAAAATTTCTCTGTATTATTTTTACAATTTCCTGTGAATCTATAGTTATTTCAAAGTTTTTAAAAAATGTTTGCTTTTCTGATCTTAGCCGAGGACCTCACTGGATTGCCAGCATCTTAGATTTTACCAGCCATACCTTGGGCAAATCAGCCTCCTTTTCCAAAAGCCCCCTACCCCATAGGAGAAGTGCATGGGCTCTCAGGGCTGCTGTCAAATGTATCCCATATCCAATCAGATTGCTTTTCTTTTTCAAACACACCCACAAATTAAAATTCAAGTTCCTTATTTAGTGTGACATGCTAATAAGACCATATGACATGCATTCAGATCATAATTGGCTCCTTGTGACCTAAATCCTGCTTACTTTTCCAACCTCATTAGACGCTCCTCCTGCCCGTCCCCTCCCACAAAGTGAGTACTCTTATGCTTGTGGTTCTGGTTATGCTCTGGGTTCTTTCTGGAACGCTCTTCTTCATAGTCTTTCCAGGGGTACTGAGCTGTGAGTCTTCAGCAGCCCTGCAGTACTGCCAGTAGTTGGGGGTATGAATATCTCCAGAGACTTCTTGCTTTCCTCCACAGATTCAGTATGTTTTGAGACAGTGCAGCTCTGCTCCCAACACACCTTGCAGCTAAGGAGCAGCATATGTCAAGTCAATAGCTCAGCTCAGCAACAGCCTCATTGAAGATGCCTCTCAGCCTCTCTCCCCAACCGAATTCTCAAGCATTTACCTTGGCCAAGTACTAAATCCACTCACCTTTTTTTTCACAGCTATCCTTCTGTGAGTCCAGAAGTAAAGCCTACCCTAAACTATTCCCAGAAGGAAAGCATGTTGATTTTCTCTCCCACCAATTTAGGTATTTACTGCCCACTAACGTTTCCAAATCTATACCAGATTATGACAGTCATAAAGGGTAGAGCTACGACTAGGATATGGAAATAATCAGCAAGACTTTGCCTATGCTGGTTACCTCTGGAAGTTTGAGAAAAAAACAGCTTAATTTGCATCACACAGCCGCAGGTTTTCATAAGCATTTATTTTAGAAGAGAATATAATACGATATGGATGCAACTTACCTGATGTATGAGCAAGGAGAGCAAAGAAAGCCCAGTGGCATTCTAGAACCCAGGACTACTAAGCCAGTCCAGTCAAATTGGTTGTTTATCCTGAGAATTTTTTACCACCTTTCATTCTTCTTTTCATTCCTACTATTTCTTCCCTGGTGACTAATGCCAAGGACAAATAGTAGCACTCCTGAAGGAGATGCAGTTTAAACAAAGTTATTTTGAGGGATTATTGAAGAGACACATCAGCACAAAAGAGTGGAAATATATTTGGGAGGCTGATTCTCATCCCACAGAGTACACATTTTTATCTGTCCCCTGAACTGATTTTTAACGAAGAAGGAGATTCAGATTAACTTTCTCTTTAAAATCTCTTCTCATCGTAACTGCACAAAGCCAGCTGGATAACCAAGCAATGCATATGGATAAGATAAAGAATTGTCAATCCTTTTAAATAATTTAGCAGCATATTAATCTTTGTGAACCTTTGCAGACTGGGTTAATGTCAACTTTACTTTGGTTCTATGGAACCACAGAGAATTCGGGACACATTTCTCACCTCAGGTAAAGAACTACAGCAGTGGAAACTCTGAAAAGTTTGTCTGGAAGTTAAACTGGAACTCAAAGAATGTGAAGCATTTGGAATCTGACCATACAAGAACATTCTGTGGAAGTATGGCCTTGTTCTGACACTCCATTTTTTCACAGCATTTTTTCTCACCAGGTAAGTAATAACCCCAAAGCTTTGCCCATGACAGTCAATGGAAAAGGAGACGATCAGACTATTAAAGCAGAAGGTACAATCCAGTGGATAGAATGGTTCCTTCCTTTCAGCCATCTAGCCCTATTCAGCCAGTCCCAGATAGTCAAGCTGCTCAGAGAGACATCAAAGCAATGTAGATGCCTAGAAGTTATCTGGTCAACTTAATGATCCAAGTTAAAAATGCACGAATACAGGAAGCTGCGAAGATGGCGGAGTAAGGTGTGCCACAGTAAACTGGCCTTTGGATCGGGGGCGGGCAGCCCCCAGGAGGCCGAGTGTATCTGTTGGACCACGAGAGGAGAAGAAAAAAAAGAGATCGGCCAGAGGAAAGGAACTAAACAAACATTCTTCCTCCCTACCTTACAGAGGGGAGTGGTCATCTACACTAAAGCAAAGGGTCACGAGCATCCGTGTGAAGAGACCACCAAACAGGCTTTGTGTTCTTTATCACAGGAAGACAATTTTCCTTGACCTTTAGGTGCTTTTATATTCATCTCAAAAACAAAATTCTGAACTCAGGACTTGGCAAGTGTCTCTATGTTGTCTCCTAGAGTGGGTAGTCCTGCTTCTTTTACCCAGTTACTTTCCCTATTCTTGAAATGCGGCTATCACTTCTCTACACATTACCTCCATGATTTGGAATGGAAAAGGCCACTTTTCTTTTTGTTCTGCCTCTCAAATTCAACACAGAGGAGCTCCTAGGATTCCAGTTATCCCGCCAACATCTCCAGGAAGAAAGAAGCAACTCGCATGGGTCTTCTGCTGTTTGCTTAATTATAAAGACATCATTTTGCAAGCTGAAGGCTGAGTTTCATTTGAAACAGGTGCTTAGGTGGTGGTATTTGTGAATACTTTTCATTCCAAGCAAGAAAACTAAAGAAGTAGCAAGTATGGATGACTTCAGGGTTTAAAAAAAATGTCTTCCAGTTTCCGCCCCTACCATGATAAGCGCAGTTGAGACTGTAGCAGTAAATTCCAAATATGTGTTTCTAATCTGACGTGAAAGATACTAAAAATTTATATTTGTATATTTTTTTAAAATGCATGAGTACAGTATTTTACACAGATCAAACTGCTAGATATTACTGAATCTGCTTAGAAACACAAATGCATAGAGCTTTAGTGATTTCCTAATTCAATAAAGTTTTAAATATTTTGAACTCTAAATGCCCTAACTTTATAACTGCACCTCATGTATGTAAAATTCAAACTCTACCTAATTGGGAAATGTTACATCCAGTCATTACTGATTACCTGATTAAGCATCGTCATCAAAGAATATTCCTGAAAAAAGGATTTTTAAATCCTTGCAAAACAATTTAATTTAATTAGTGGCTCAAGTATACATCTCTTGGGAATGGGTTCAAAGTACAATAAACCATGCTTTTCATGAGAGCATCCCTCTACTCATTGTCTTCATAAAGAATTGGCCACTTCCAGGTTCAACTGGTATATCCTTGTATATTTGTATCTTCAAATTTATCTGATGGAGAATATTAATTAAAGATTTTTTTAGAAGTAAGAATTGATCTACACCTAGCGTGGCTATAACATCTCCTTTGGGAGATAGGACTGGTCCATCTGATAAGCTAGGAATTCCTAAAACCTTAAATTGAAGGATGACAACCTATTCAAGGCAGTATAAAAAGAAGTAGAAGGATTCATATGAGCCAAAATCTATTGAAAAGAGCTGAAAGTAAAAGACCACAGAAGCAATTTTTTAAGAGCAAAATCCAAGGTGTCAGCAATAGGAGGAGATTTTAGAGAAGATGTCAAAAATTTGAAGTCAGAAGGTCAGATCAGATGAAGACTACATCAAGAAGCAGCAAGGAAGATCCAAAGGGCTGAGAACAAACATTCAGGTGTCTGTGCGTGCTTTTCCACTTGGACAAGTAGGAAGAACATAACCAGCTGGCTTAAGTCATCAGCAGTAGGCCACAGAAGCCTTTGAACACACAGATGGAAACAGTGCATGGGGCCAATCACCTTGAAACAGGTCATGAACTCTAAATGATTCTTCCAAGCCTTTGTCAAATCACCCCTGTGAAAAATAGATCACACAGGAATGGGCTCATGGCATGATTAATTGAGAGCCTAACCAATATTTTTTAACACTTAAAAGGCTATGTTCTAAACCCTCTACTTAAAAATTTATATTCAGGATAACGATGCAAGTAAGTTTCCTTAATTTTCCTATCAAAATGTTAACTCTTCCACTTATCTGTCTCTATCAAAAGTATATGAATCTCCCTGAATCAATAGCACAGGATAGTTGTACTTTCACTTAATAGTATATTCTATTCATCTAATGTCCAAATTCTCACTGAGACAACTGATATTTAGAGAAATAGGCTAAGAGACTTGATAAATATTCATTTCCCTCAATCCTCTAAGTTCTATCCCTGAATCAAGTCAAACAGTCAGAAAAGCTACGTGCAAGGACTACTATATTAGTCCCCTGTAGAAATGCTTTTACAGGCCACTTTAGTAGTATGTCTTCTTATTGAGGAGATCAAAAATGTGTCATCTCTTACAAAATTGCTACTGAAAAAATGATCTAGTATGTTATGCAATGTCCTCTATATAAAACATATCATAAGCAAAAGCAGTGCAAGAAAAGTGTTATGTCCCATGGTAAACAGAACCACCCTGTTACCCTTATTAGAAAACTGTAAGCATTGAAGTTTTCCACTATGATCTCCCAAAAGCTCAAAACTAACATTTTTCTCACCTTCTCTGTTATTTACTTTGTATTCTTCTACTCTTGTCTTACTGGAAACCCTCTTGAAGTCATTTGTGGAAAGAGGAAGTATATAGATTAATAGATATTACAAGTAAATGTCCAGTATGTGGAAGGATCATTATAAAGTGGAATAATAATTACAGCTTCACAATTGATTTGATTTTTTCATGAATGTATATGACCCATGATTCAATCCATCTATTAATTTCTGGTATTTAGGAAAGTTCACTGGGGCAGAAACAATACTATGCATTTATCATCTTCTATTTCATTTTCCTCTCCTTGGACATCCAAAAAGAGAATACTTCCTGCCCAACCTACAGTTAAATTGGCACTATATCTGTAGGCTCTGGCCAATAAAATTTAGATGGAACAAATGTATGTCACTGTAATCATGATACTTAAAAGCATTCCACATTATCTCCTTGCGTTATTTTCCCTGCTTCTGCAACCCTAGAAGCTGTAATAAGAGCAACATCATAAGTAGAAAAGTAGAGCAGCCTTCATCAGCTTGGGTCCCTGAGCAACTATGAGAAGTAGAGGTCCTCTGCATATCCACGCTGAATTGGCAGCATAATTGTTAAATAAATCTTTATCCTGTAACGAGCCACTGAGATTTCAGGGTTAATTTTGTTACCACACACAGCGGCTTCTCTACTGACAAGTCCCTGGAGATTATTTGATTCAAGGAAACCTTTGTAAAACTTCCCACTCTTTACTCTTAACTTGACTTTGCAGGCCCAGATACCTTTCTGATCCATTATCCCAGTGAGCTGGACTGGAAAACATGCAAAATTCTATAGCCTCCTCCTTACATGGTCTTTTTTAAATTGTAGTAAAATATACATAAGGTAGAATTTACCACCTTAACCATTTTTAAGTGTACAGTTTAGTAGTGATAAGTACATTTATATTGCTCTGCAACCATATCCACATTTATATTGCTATGCAGCCATATTCACCATATCAACCAACCATATCATCTCTACAACTCTTTTAATCTTGCAAAATGAAAACTTTGCTCATTAAACAATAACTCCCCATTCCCTCCCTCCTCAGCCCCTGGAATACACCATTTTGCCCTGTGTCTGTATGAATTTGACTACTCTAAGTACCTCATATAAATGAAATCATATAGTATTTATCTTTTGGTAACTGACTTATTTCACTTAGTATATTGTCCATCCTAGTTTTAGCATATGTCAGAATTACCTTCCTTTTTAAGGTATAATAATATTCCATTGTATATACATATACGTAAATCACATTTTTTTATCCACTCATCCATTGATGGACACTTGGTTTGCTTCCATTTCTTGACTATTTTGAATAATGCCTCTATGAACGTGGTATGCAGTAATGCCCCTTATTCCTTGGTTTCAGTTAAGTTCAGTTTATTTTTTCCCATGTCTTCCTTTTATTTTTTATTATAAAAAATACATACAAGAGTTTTAAGAAATGATGAATATAAGACAAATCAAAACCACGGTGAGTTAGCAAACCCATTTTCTATATACAAATATAGATAAACCATTATACTAAAATATACTAAATACAGATAAACAAATATACTAAAATTCTGAAAGTGGAATATCATCAAATGTGAGACACATCATAGCATGGTCCATATGTACAAAGCACACAAAGCTTTGCCTGTGATCATCTGTGATTTGCTCATTTACATGTCACTGATAACAAAAACCTGCAAGGGAACTTCTACCCTTCAGTTCTTGTCTTCCTGATGGTTCACTATTGTCCAAAAATATTAAATGGAAAATTACAGAAATAAACAATTCATAAGCTGTGTGTGTGTGTGTGTGTGTGTGTGTGTGTGTGTGTGTGTGTGTGTTTTGAGACAGGATCTCACTCTGTCACCCAGGCTGAAATGAATTGGCACAATCACGACTAGTGAGACTACTGATTCTCTCCACAACTCTCTCCAAAGTAATAATTGGTTGCAGCTAGTGCCAGAGAAAGGCAGTCTCCCAATACATAGAAAAACCTGAAACCAGTGATCAGCTTCCCGATAAGATGTCAGGAGTTGACATCTTATCCCGATAAGATGTCACGTGGTGAATGGGCTCAAGCATGTGCATTAAGAGGGAAAGTGGCAGATTTTAACTGGTATATGACTTTGCAGGAACACTCCACTGGTAAGGGAAGAGTTGAGCACGCGCACAACTCCAGTAAACACACTGCACATGCGACCCTTCCCAGGCACTGACAGGCCATTTCACATGCAGACAGCCCACCCCAAGGGAAGAATCAAGGGCGAAGGGGTGCAACCCCCCATGAAGCATGCCAATGTATAAAACCACAAGTCAAAGGTCAAACAGTGCACCTGATCTCGCAAGTTGCCCAGTTGACCCTCTTCAAGTATACTTCCTTTCATTTCACTCCTGCTCTAAAATTTGCCTCAGTCTCTCTAGCCTGACACGCCTCAGTTGAATTCATTTTTTCTGAGCAGGCAAGAATTGCGGTTGCTTCAAATCCTTACAGATTTGTTGCTGTGAACACAATTTGGTGCCGTGTAGCTCAGATACATTCTGCTGCTAACAACCCCTATTATTCTTTTATTGCCCTCCTTATCCCAAATTAGCCCAAGGAGCTAGGTCAAGGTAGACACATCCCTCACTCCTGCTTTTTCAGGAACTGTAATATCTAAGCCACATCACGTTGTTTCTCCTTAGATTTGCTTCCACCTCCCAATGTGTGGAATCCCATATAGTCTCCTGACCTGATTCCTGGCTCCGGCTCACCTTGTATTCTTCCAGCTCTACTATTTATTCCCTAAGTATTTTTGAAGGCTAGGTTGTTCTTTTGAAAAAAATTCCAAAGTTTTTTTTTGTTTGTTGGTTTGTTTGGCTTTCTTTTTCATTCCCCTTAACTTAAGGCAATGAATGCCACAGAGCTAGATTCCAATGAGGAACAGGAAATTAAAAAAAAAAAATTTAAAAAAACAACTTTTAGTAATTATTCCAAAAATATCATGAAGCCATGACTGTCCATCCTGTTGATTGGTCTTTGCTTATTCAGAATTTTGTTCATTTGTTAAGGAGTGGTCTTCTGCAGACATCTTCAATTTGGGGAAAATAAATATCTTTATCTGACTGGTTTCAAGAG
Organism: Piliocolobus tephrosceles; assembly: GCF_002776525.5. Classification (NCBI taxonomy): domain Eukaryota; kingdom Metazoa; phylum Chordata; class Mammalia; order Primates; family Cercopithecidae; genus Piliocolobus; species Piliocolobus tephrosceles. The sequence goes on along the minus strand of NC_045449.1, from coordinate 39,322,374 downwards.
CTGTAAAAGTATTTACTTAAGTAAATATTGCTATAATTTCACAAGTTCTTTTTTCCTATCCATGAGGTTACCAATGCATTATTTCTGTCACTAAAAATGAGAAGAATTAACCTTGCTACACTCTCTGGATTTACTGACTGAGGCTTTAGTGGCTGTCCTTTATGTTTCTGGATTTGCAAATGAGACAGGGCTGAGCGTTATCTCACAACTCATGCAAATTAGATGCCAGGAAGGCTATTGAAAAGGGAAGATGGTATCATCTGTCTTGCAAGGGCATTGCTCAGAATGACAGCCCCACATTTAACCTCCCCTTTTCCTTCACATAAATTAATATCTCAACTCAGCCTCCCTAGCAAGTCATCTGCTTCATTGAAATGAAATTCCAGCCACACTGGGGACAGCCACTAGACAGAATCTGTCACTTGTTGCCTTTGTTTTCTTAGGCTATAAAGGTCTATAACCTGAAGGATGGATTGCATTGAAGAATGTTTAATGAAAACTTTTGATGTGACTGATGAAAGGGTGAGGGGTGGCAAGGAAGGATGCTTCCCTGATTTTTAGATGCCTCCACATTGATGGGCTTTAGCCAATGGCATACCTGCTGGGTCCTGCCATCATTCCTGCATTTCCTATGATGTCAACAAAAGAATTTGTACTTTGATGCTGTCAGAGTTATTCACCACCTAATATATTATGACAGTCCAGGCCTAAGATAAATTCAAATTCAATCCATGGCATAAAAATATAAGCACCTAAGCAATAGTAGGCATCATTTGTTTCGGTATATTCAGGTAAACCAATCGTTGGGGTCAAAATCCTCAATCAAGAGGTGCACATACGTTTATGACAGGAATACAAGTGGAAAGCATGCCTAGGAAACTAATCATTTATTTAACAAGTATTTACTTATGTTCCAGGGACTATTCTAGGTGCTTGAGATACAGTTGCAAACCAAACAGACAAGGTTGCCATGCTTGAGAGTTTATAGTGTTACTGAGAAGACCAAGAGAATATACCGGAAAATCAAATACTATAATATAAACTAGCCGATTTCAGATTGATGTAAGTACCACGATGAAAACTAAACAGGGTGAGGTGAGAGGAGCAATCAGTGAAGTAGATTCACTTTGAGTAGGGTGGGCAGGGAAGACTTCCCTGAAGAGATGATGTCTGAGATGAGACATGAACAATAAGGAGACAGATATAAAACAAAGTGCGTTCAACAGTAAAAATCTGAAGGTATGAACGATCTTGGGGATGGTCCAGCACTTCAGAGCCCTGTGTGACTGGAGACTAGTGACCAAGTCCAAGGGACAGAATGGGCCAGGACCACTGGAATTGGTGGGAAGACCGTGAAGTGTTTTCAAGTGAAAAACATGCCATCTAAGTTTTTTTTATCAAATTGGGTGACAGCAGAGAAAGAGTGAGGCAGATACACTGGTTAGCCAGCAACAGTGTAACCCAGGTACAGGTGAGTAATGGAAGGGAACATAGACTAGGGTGTGTGGCAAAAACTTAACCACATCTGTTTTGAATCCAAAAATATATATATAGTTAATTAGCTAATGCTTTGTTTTATTTATTATTTATTTATTTATTTATTTTTTGACACAGGGTCTCACTCTGGCATCCAGGCTGGAGTGCTATGGAACAACTGTGGCTCACTGCAGCCTCAACCTCCGGGGCTCAGGTGATTCTCCCACCTCAGCCTCCCAAGTAGCTGGGACTATAGAAGTGCACACCACCATGCCTGGCTAATTTTTCTGTTTTTCATTTTTTTGTAGAGGTAGTATTTCAGTAGGTTGGTCTCAAACTCCTGGGCTCAAGCATTCTGCCCACCTCAGCCTCCCAAAGTGCTGGGATTACAGGTGTGAGCCCCCGCACCTGGCCAGTAATTCTTTATTCTATAACTAATGGATGCTGAAAAAAAGAGAGATTAAACTACTTTCTCCTCACTTCGGAAACTTTTGGAGAGAATCTATTTGGGAGAAAAAAGAAAAGAAGGGCAGATACATCCATGATGTCATTGGCAACATAGAGAAAAGCACGTGTACGTTTTAGGAATCAACATCACTTCAATATTTCATGATTCCATCCACTTTTTTCAAGAGGGGAGATCAAAGGTTACCATGCAAGTGCTTAAAGGCAAATTCAGATACAAAGATTTTGGCAGTAAAACTGTCTTTATAGAAGATGGAAAAAAAAATCTCAGAAGAGAAAGCCTAGGGACAGGGAGAAAAACATAGCTAAATTTAGTTTTATTGGGACCCACCCTCAGCTTGATTAACTGGATAATCAAAATTTCTATTTAGTTTCAATTGCTTATCAGATCAAAGTGAAGCCATTCATGAATATCACACCATCTGTATAAGCAAAATTTCCACAGCATCTTCTCTCAGTGCAGGATTCTTTACGTTTATTAATAATATCATTACAGTGCAGGATTTTTTAAGTTTACTAATAATATTACTACAGTGCGAGATTCTTTGGTTTAAGTTTATTAATAATATCATTACAATGACGAGTGATTACCTTGTGTCAGTTTTAAGATACCTTATAGGTACTGTTTTACATAATCTTCACAAAAACCTATGGAGTAGATCCTGCTATCCTCATTTTACAGATGAGGAAACTAAGACAAAAGGTGTCAAACAAATTGCCCAAAATCACATGGCTAGCACATGGCAAAGCCAGAATTAGAACCCACACTGACCGTCAAGCTTTGACTCAAAACCACTGACATTCTTGACATTCCTGACGTTCTTGACATTCACCACAGGTGAATCAAGAAATTCTGTAAAAACTCACTTTGAAGTATACACACACACACACACACACACACACATAAACACACACACATAGAGAGAGAGAGAGAGACAGACAGACAGACAGGCAGAGACAGAGACAGAGAAAAAGAGAAAGAAATTTATTTTTAAAAACTGGATCACACGATTATGGAGGCTGGTAAGTCCAAAATCTGCAGAGTGGACCAGCAAACTAGAGAGACCCAGGAAGAACTGATGCTGCAGTTCAAATCCAAAGACTGTCAGATTGGAGGCCCAGGAAGGAGCAGTGTTGCAATTAGTGTCCAAAGACCATCCATGGGCAGAATCTCTTCTTACTTGAGAGAGGCCAGTCTTTTATTCCATTCATGCCTTCAACTGATTGGATGACACCCACCCACAGGATGGTGAGCAATCCATTTTACTCAAAGTCCACCATGTTACACGTAAATATCATCAAAAAACACCCTCATAAAAACATCCAGAATAATGTCCGACCATATATCTGGGGAACCATGGACCATCTCACACCAGTTAGAATGGCGATCATTTAAAAGTCAGGAAAAAACAGGTGCTGGAGAGGATGTGGAGAAATAGGAACACTTTTACACTATTGGTGGGGCTGTAAACTAGTTCAGCCATTGTGGAAGACAGTGTGGTGATTCCTCAAGGATCTAGAACTAGAAATACAATTTGACCCAGCCATCCCATTACTGGCTATATACCCAAAGGATTATAAATCATGCTGTTATAAAGACACATGCACACATATGTTTATTGCGGCACTATTCACAATAGCAAAGACTTGGAACCAACCCAAATATCCATCAATAACAGACTGGATTAAGAAAATGTGGCACACGGCCGGGCGCCGTGGCTCAAGCCTGTAATCCCAGCACTTTGGGAGGCCAAGACGGGCGGATCACGAGGTCAGGAGATCGACACCATCCTGGCTAACACGGTGAAACCCCGTCTCTACTAAAAAATACAAAAAAACTAGCCGGGCGAGGTGGCGGGCGCCTGTAGTCCCAGCTACTCAGGAGGCTGAGGCAGGAGAATGGCGTAAACCCGGGAGGCGGAGCTTGTAGTGAGCTGAGATCCGGCCACTGCACTCCAGCCCGGGAGACAGAGCGAGACTCCGTCTCAAAAAAAAAAAAAAAGAAAATGTGGCACATATACACCATGGAATACTACGCAAGCATAAAAAAGGATGAGTTCATGTCCTTTGTAGGGACATGGATGCAGCTGGAAACCATCATTCTCAGCAAACTATTGTAAGAACAGAAAACCAAACACCACATGTTCTCACTCCTAGGTGGGAACTGAACAATGAGAACACTTGGACACAGGAAGGTGAATATCACACACCAGGGCCTGTCGTGAGGTTGGGGGAGGAGGGAGAGAGAGCATTAGGAGATATACCTAATGTAAACGACCAGTTAATGGGTGCAGCACACCAACATGGCACATGTATATGTATGCAACAAACCTGCATGTTGTGCACATGCACCCTAAAATGTAAAGTATAATTGAAAAATAAATTAATTAATTTAAAAAAAAAAGAAGGAAATTATCTGTGGCCTCGCAACCTCTCAACTTTTTCATGTTGATTCTTCCCTGGAAATGTCCCTGTCTTCTTTGGGATGCAGTACAACAGAGACTAATGATTAAATGCATGAGTTTTGGTTTCAACCTGGTTTTTGAGTCCCAGCTCTGCCTGTTACTGTTGTTGTAACTTCAGGAAGTTCACATTCACTCTACCCAAAAGTTTCTCATCTGTAGAATAGGACTGAAATATCTCCAACCCCTACGGTTGCAACAAAGTAATTGAAGTAGAGCTCTTGGCTCACTGGTACATGAAATGTCTACCCAATGTTCAGTAATAGCAGAAGTCCTCCAGCCTTGCCCAGGTCATGGTGAAGGCAACAAATTTCACTATGTAGAACAGAAAACACACACACACACACACATAAAAAATCAGAATTATAAAATAGTCCTTAAATTCCCAAAGCCAGACTCATGCTAGGATATTTTTCTACCTATTCAAACTCGCCATGATGATTCTTTTCTTTGCATTGCTTTGCACATAATTGCATCTGCACAGTTTAACACTTATTTCTATTCTTTAAATCAGTGTATTCCTTAGAACCACAGCATATTAATAGGTGTCACCCAGGCAAATAAAGCCTCCTTGTCACATGAGATTAGGGATTTACACAGGCTACTTTATCACAAGATTTCTCAGAGTGTTTATGTGCTTATGTACATTGAAATCTCTGAAAGGAAGATATAATATGCAACATTTCACATTTAATTGACCACAAACCCTTTCTGAAGTAGCACTTCCACAAGGAGAACACTCTGGCAGACAGTGCTCTAATTGTTTCAAGTGTGTTAGACTTGCCTTCCAAGTTAAACGATAAAGTTCCCAAGAGTAGAGAAATAATCGCCTCTTTCATATTCCCATAGAACCTGCTCAGTGTGAAAATAGAGCAGCTCAGTAAATATGTATCAATTGATAAAATTATCTAAATTATTTTAACTCCTTAATCAGCATATATTTTCTATGTTTGGAGTGCCTGCTATGTTTCAGATATTACCCTAGGTACTAGGAAAACCGAAATTAATTAAATATAGTCTTTTCCCTCAAGAAACACACAGTTCAATAATGAATAAGTACGTAAATAATTACAATATTGTTCATTGACAATATGTTTACATATTGTATATATGGATATACATATATGTATGGATATATGGATATATATACACATGTTAGTAAGGTCTTGTGGTGACACAAAAAAGGATATAATAAGTTCATAGCCAGGGCACAAAGTGGAGAGGGAGGGTTGGAGAAGGCTTCGTTTAGAAGGTGGCTATCTGAATCTGTTTGTATGCTATTGAAACAAGATATCATAGCCTGGGTAATTTATAAAAAATAGACACTTATTTCTGATGGTTCTGGAAGCTGAGGGTCCAAGATCAAGGCATTGGCATGACTGGGGTCTGGTGAGGGCTACTCTTTGCTTCCAAGACGGCACCTTGTGGCGTCCTCCAGAAGGGAGGAATGCTGTGTCCTCACATGGCAGAAGGGATGGAAAGGCAAGAGTGCTTCCTTCAACCTCAGACCCTTTTATAAGGGTGCTAATCCCATTCAATGAAGGTAGAGCGCTCATGTCTTAATCACCTCCCAAAGGCCACACCTCTCTATACTGTTGGATTGAGGTTAGATTTCAAGTTTTGGTGGGGACACCACCATTCAAATCGTAGCAGTAACCATTGAACTAAAGCTTGAGCATTGAGAAGGAATTGTCCAGGCAGGCAAAAGGGTACAAGGACATTCTAAGAAGAAGTAAGAGGCATGTCCAAAACCACAGACATAAAAATAACATGGCTGAATCATGAGAATTCTGTATGCATTGCATATATATACAATGCATATGGGGCCACAGAGGGAAATGGAGATGGGGAGATAGAACACCTGGTGTTTTGAATATCATGTTAGAAAGTTTTAACTGTTCTTGAGGTGATGAGGAGCCAATGGCAGATTGGGGGAGGGGGGACAGTCTTTGAAAGCGTCAAAGAAGTTATTATAAAAAAGGAAAAAGTGGAACCCAGGAACTACATGCTTCCTACACTATTGCCAACTCAAGGACACTGCTGACAATAGCTCAACATGATCTCTGTGTTTCTTCCTAAACTCATTTCCTAATTAAGACAAATTCCTATAATCTTAGTTTGATTATACAAAATATCAGTATGATTGTCATTTCCCCATTCTAGGTATCCTCTTTTGGAATAATGGTGGTCTATGGTATGAGAAATTGTTCATTAATATTTTGACTATTTAAAAAAGATTAAGTGAAAGCCTTTGGAAACTTGTGAATGATAATATTATTACAAACAGATCTCATTTGGAAACCCCATGATATCTGAAGAAGAGAATTATGTCAGCTATTTCAGTTTTATTGTTTTTTAAAATGATTCCTTAATTTCAGAGTATATAAAGAAGGTACTTTGGAAGCATGCTGTGTAATATAAGAAAGGGATTATGATTCTAGCTTATAACACCAGCAATTAATGAAATTGTTCTTTGGGGAGAGCTCAATGTATACTTTTAAATATGTTAAAAATTATACATGATTCTTCAAGGATTCTTTTAGAACAAACCTCAGAGTTAAGCCATTCACTCGAATGTACATTCAAATTGTATTCAAATTACATTCAAATTGTAACTTGAGATAAGTCTCTGGGCCTTGAGATGATCCCTCTACTTCTTCTCTCCCTCCTTCAAGCCCCATCAATTATTAGTCCTCCCAACATTGCATCACTTGGTCACCACAAGCGCATTGAGTGACTGAAAGCTGCTGGATGCTTTTCCAGAGTAATGTGATTTCATAGAGAATGTTTATTTCCCTGAACAATAGAATAGAAAGGAAAGAAAGTCATCCTATGCCAGATTCAAAAAGACCAACTATTTGTCAAGTTTTACGATGCCTATGACAGCAGCTGCCTTCCATCACGGCACTGCAGGATGAGGGGAAATATGCTCCTGAGAATGACAGGAGGAGATGAGGGAGGTATTTACTCTATGAAATCCTTCTAAATGAAATAACCAAACCAAACAGGAAAACAATAAAACTCAAAATGACCTGGTTGTTCCCAGAAAAGGCAAGCAAATAAAGGACAAAGCCTCCAGTGAATCGCAAGGGCTCTGATTTGAGAACATAATGAGGGACAAGCCCACAGGCAAGCAGAGAAGGCCGCTGCTCCCTTGAAAGAGTCCAAGGCATGCCTGGTGTCACCTTGGGCCTCAGAGGGCGGTAGTGCTTGGTGGGCCACAGGAATCCAAGGCTCACCTCAGCTCCACAAATTAAACCATTCATTTTTATCAACCCAAGGTAATCAGGTTCAGAGCTTCTAGCACTGCTTAACCATTTTAAGACTTAGGTTTAAAAAGCAATATGTCATTGAAGCAACACACCCTCTTGTGCTAGGGGTATTACAGAGGCTTCACTGAGACCCCAAGACCCAAAATTCTAGTTTCATACCATCAGCCAATCCTACCCTGTGCACAGTATAGGTGTTGCTGAGATAACATGACATATGCATTTCCGAATAACCTCAAGTTTTACAAAATGATGCTTAACAACAAGGCTTAAGTGGAATATGGAGTTAGGGCAACCCACTTAATGCCTATGGAAATTTATAACTGGGGAGCTACTGATAACAATAATTGGAATCCTGGGAGATACTTGGACAATCCAAACAGGCAGCTCAGAGGGACTGGAGAATGCCCTAGGTAATACTAAACTGCCCTCCATCCCATGAGTGGAAATCCATCCAGGAGGTGTGAGACAATGCTGGTGGAACTAGAATCACGCACACAGGAGGAAGTGCAACCTGCCGAACGCTAGGGAAGTCCCACTCTGGGGAGAAACACCTGGGTACAGATACTTGTGTTTCTTTTCTTTGCTTTTTTTCTGAGACGGAGTCTTGCTCTCTCGCCCAGGCTGGAGTGCAATGGTGTGATCTCGGCTCACTGCAACCTCCACCTCCCGCGTTCAAGCCATTCTCCTGCCTCAGCCTGCTGAGTAGCTGGGATTGCAGGCACCTGCCACCACACCTGGCTAATTTTTTGTATTTTTAGTAGAGGTGGGGTTTCATTATGCTGGCCAGGCTGATCTTGAACTCTTGACTTCATGATCCGCCCACCTCGGCCTCCCAATTGTGTTTCATTTTCTTCATAAAGGGTTATAAAACCTTCTGCTTGTGTTTCAGACAGCGGAGGGTTTCTTCTTTCCTACTGAAGGTTATAGTTCTTTCGCCATTCTAGTATTCACGCTACAGAGAATTGTGTTGCATAGGAGAACTCCCCAACTTTGTGTTCCTTCTCTCTCCTCTAATCCAGTTACATTCTTGAGTGGAGGAGAGAGTGGAGATGTGGGTATATCACCGAACAACAAGACACAAACAGTGATCCTAAAATGCACTTACATTTCCCTTTTTGAATAGCTGGTAGCAAGGTGATAGCCAAACTGGTGGGGAACCAGCCTGAAGGTGGATGTGGGCAGATGTGCATGTAGCTCCACGGAGGGGTTTTATAACTTCAGAATGTCTCATGCAAAGCAAGTACAGGCTGTCCAAGTACAATGAACTTTTCACATCTTTGGTTTTACTGAGAATGAGGGTGGCACAGTGGGTAGTAAGGTAAGATAAGGATATAGTGTCATGGAAGTCTGGAGAAAAAAGTGTTAAAAGAAACAACAGCCGGGCACAGTGGCTCACGTCTGTAATCCCAGCACTTTGGGAGGCCGAGATGGGCAGACCACCTGAGGTCAGGAGTTCGAGACCAGCCTAACATGGAGAAACCCCGTCTCTACTAAAAATACAAAATTAGCCAGGCATGATGGCACATATCTGTAATCCCAGCTACTTGGGAGGTTGAGGTAGGAGAATCGCTTGAACCCAGGTGGCAGAGGTTGTGGTAAGCCGAGATCGGGCCACTGCACTCCAGTCTGGGCAACAAGAGCCAAACTCCATCTCAAAAAAAAACAAACACCAACTGTCTTTAATGTTGTTGAAAGGTCAAGTAACAGGAAATCCCTGGATCTGGCAACATGAAAAACATTGTTTTGCTAATCAAAAGCAGCCACTGTGGAAGGACGCAAACAGCCTGAGAGGAACGAACTAGGAGGAGAATGTTGTGAGGACATGCAGAGACTTTAGACCGGGGATCTGTAAAGGGCCAGATAGCAAACATTTTAAACTTTGCAAGCCTTGCAGTCTCTCTCACAACTACCCAGCTCTGCTGTGTGAAAGCAGCCAAAGGCTACAGCTGGCCTTTGAATAATGGAGAGGTTAGGAGTACTGATCCCCTGGGCAGTCAAAAATCTGCCTATAACTTGTGACTCCCCAAAAACTTAACTACTAAAAGCCTGCTGTTGACTGGAAACATTACCAGTAACACAGTCAATTCACATGCATTTCATATGTTATATGTATTATATACTGTATTCTTACAATAAAGTAAGCTAGAGAAAAGAAAATGCTTAGTAAGAAAATCATAGGGAAGGGAAAATATATTTTCAATGTATTAAAGTGGAAGTGAATCATCCTAAAGGTCATCATCCTCATTGTCTTCACATTGAGTAGGCTGAAGAGGAGGAGGGGTTAGTCTTGCTGTCTCTCACGTATGGCAGAGGTAGAGGAGGTCAAAAGGGAAGCAGGAGAGATTTATTGTAAAAAAATCTACATATAAGTGGGCCTGTTCAGTTAGTCCAAACTCATGTTGTTCAAGGGCCAACTGTATATATTTAATATAAGAAAAAGGGCATATCTGTGTTCCAATAACACTTTATTATGGACAATAAAATTTGAATTTCATGTAATTTTCACATAACAAAATATTTTTAAAAATTTTTTCCCAACAAATGTAAAAACCGTTCTTAATCCTTGGGTTGTACAAATATAGGTAGTAAGCCAGGTTCAAACTGTGGGCCATAGTATGCCAACCCCTGCAATAGAACCCTCTGGAAAAGGTTTTCTGTGCATGGTATTGAATAGATGGCATGAAATCTGTAGATCAAAAGGGAATGCAAGTTCCTTGAAGAAGAAATATTTTCTGTCTCATTTTCTAGTTTAGATAATTCTCTAACACGGGTCTTAGCATATAATAAGTGCTTAATAAACATGTGCTAAATAAATTAATTTTAATGTAAATCTGACTGCTAAATCAGTCCACTATGTTCCATTCTATTCCACTGGCACACAGGCACACAGATAGGCCAAAGTAGAGCCTACACGAGTTCTCAGCAGCTAATATAATAATAACCCATCTGTGTGCCATAAGTGCTTCACTGCTTCAGGGACAGGAGACAGATAGCTGTCTGCAAAACTGGGTGTCTGCTTACTTGGTCTTGCTCTGAATCCCCAGTGCAGACATCTGGCTGTGCACTCAGACCTGAACCCTGCAAACTCACCTGAGACTATGTGCCCTATTCTTTGAAAACAGCCCTGATTGAGTAAAATTCCCCAGCTCAATTCTAATGTCGATTTTCTTTTAGTGAAGAATTATTTTCCTTAACAGAATGATAAGGCCCAACCAAGAAGAAAACACACACACACACACACACACACACACACATGCACACACACACCCCCCCTATATATAATATGCATATATATAATAGATACACATATATGTATACATATACACATATATGTTTGTTTTGTTTTGTTTTGCTCTGTCATTTCCCCTGCTCCCTTTAGAAGCCTGCTATCTTCTCACAAACAGCTTATGAGCTACCTTACCTGATAAGCCTATGAAGGGGTAAGCTCTTTCAGACTTCTCCAGGGTCTCTGGCAGCTATGCTGGCTGAAGGAACAGATAACCCTGGGTTTGAGGAATGACAGAATTTTTCTTGATCCACTAGCTGACTTACTAAGCGCTGTTCTACATACAGATCCAGGGTGTTTTCAAAGATATCATGAGAAACAGAGCCAGGGATAAGCATTGTCAGCATAGAATTTCCTCTACAAAATGATTCAAGGAACAAATGCTCATGCGATGTTTTCCTTCCTGTGAACTCACATCACTGACAGTGTAAGCCACTTGGAATTGAATCACACACTGCGCTGTGGAAGTAAAGCCCTCTGCACATCTTCTCAGTCTTATCATTCCTGGCACAGACTTTTTCATCTCCCACAGCCTACATTTGAGTAACACTGAATTTTCTGCCATGTTGGAACAACCCATTTTCCTTCATTTCATTCATGTGCTCATTTTGCAGCCTATTGCCTAACCCTCTCTTGATCTCTTCTCTCCAACCCTCATCTCTTTCTCTCAGAGTCCTACTCATCCTCAAGGCTTTACTAGCATTTTCTTTCCTCCAAGAAGAGTTCGCACATGCCCACGGAAGCACTTACATTTCCAGGTCCTACTATGCATTTGACTTTGTTTCCTCCTCCACTGCAACACCTGCTGCATGTAGTGGGTTTCAACAGAGAGAGCATGTGCTCTAGAGTTAGACAGACCTGATTCAAATCTTATCTCTGCCACTTACTCACAAAGGGTTCTTTGTGAAGTCAGTTAACCTCTCTGATCTGTTTATTAATAGATAAAATACCTAAATGTTTCCAAGTTTGCTTGAGCAGCAAATCAGATAATGAGTGAAAAGCACCTGACAGAGGTGATTTTTTTTAAAAAAAGACAGTTACTATTTGCCTCCTTCACCCAACTCCATTTTGTAAAGATGACTTCATCTTCACAACCTCCATATTTGCTCCTATCCAAGTTTTTTCCATAAGAGATCTGGTCTCTTTTTTCAAGAGGGAAGTGATTAACCCAAGCTCCTACAACCAACTTCTCAAGTTAAACAGAAACAGAATCAGAGAGTTGTAGAATAGAAATAATTTCAAGAAGGAATCTGGTAGAATTAGGAATTTTCAAACAACTCAATGTCTGCCACCTGATAATCACAGGCGTCTGTCTGCATATGGACCCAACCTAATGGAATCATTGACCAATATCTGGTGCTAACATTCCAAGCCCAGAAAACTGCTTTGGCAAAAGGTCCTACTCTCTAATCCATCTCCCTTCAATGAGCTGACTTTACCTATAATCATGACAACACTCTCTTGGTTTCTAAGTAAAAAGGAATTCTTGAAAGAAATAACTTAAAAGGTGTTCACCTCAAGTGACTGTCCTTACGTTTTTACATTACCAAGTCTTTGATATTCCTGACCTCATCTTTAATTCTCTCATGGCTTTAAACACCTCATTTCAAGGTGGTGATATTGGAATAACCACAGATTCTTCCTTTTAACAAATGGGAAATTTAGAGTCATAATGGTGAAAACAGTGTGTTTCCACTGATCCCTTCACAATGGCCCAGAAAATATAGAAGCCTCTCACTGGCTGGCCAGTTGAGTCCCTGGTCAAAGGGCAGGCTCAAGTTTAGCCTGTGGCCATCTCACTCACAGGGCAGGTCTGGCTTCCATCAGACTGATCTGGAATAACACTAGAAATGAAGTGCTTAGAGTAGGATATTTTCAATTTGCAATGAAAGAGAAATAAGGGCAGGTAGAGCAAGGCAGGAGTTGACAGCCCCACATGTTTAAAAAAAATGCTCTCAACAAAGGAGATTTACCCAAGAATATCACATTGAAAAATCGAATTTCCTCAGGCAAAGCAAACTGTATGCCAGTAAAGGTCAGTTATTCCTCCTAGATCACAGTTATTACAACCAACTATTTGTTTTAAAGCGAGTTTCTTACTGTTTGTGTTTACAGATCCTGGTCTGTCTTATGTAGGGAGACTACTAAAGAAAAAGAAAAAGCAGAAACATCATTTTTCTATTCCATGCCTGGGAATATTAAATGGTACTTGGCTATTTAAATATGCTGTTTGGACTGAATTCAAAGTGCATTATCCCATACATCAGTTGATGTTGAAACACTTAGCCAAACGCCTAATGCCTAGAAAAACTGTGTTGGACCTTAACAGCAGTGGTTTAAAAATAGATAATGTCAGAATTTTTTTACTAGCTCTTGAGTTAACTCTTGGTCATCCAGCAAGTGAATCAAGCCTGAAATTGTCCCTGAGTTGTAGAGGAATCACTGAATGATGGGGGAGAAATGCTGCTCAGGTTGTTCTCCTGAAGAGTTTAGATCTTTTAATAAAGTAACAAAAGGCTAAGGGACAACCCACAAGTTAGGATATCTGAGATAACTAAAGAGCACTCCTTGGTGGAACCCCTAAAATGACAAATAACCCTTATCTCCAGGAGTGCTATGGTGCTGGGCTAGGAATATCCAGGGAACTGGTATCTTCTAGGAATAATCCTTTCCAGTTAGAAGCCAACAAACCAGTGGGTTTCTACAGGACACAAACCCAGGTTGGATGCTGTCCGACTCTTGGTGAGAAGCCAGGTTAATAACTATAGTATCATACATTCACCATGTCAGATTCTAAAATAATGGCTTTACGTACCTCTTACCATTTAACCCTCATAACACTTCTGCAAGGTAGGAATTATTTTCTATATTTCACAAAGAGATAGAGGCTCAGAAGGGTAAGTAAATTGGCCTGAAGTGACATAGCTTGTTAAGTGGCAGAAGTGGTTGAGATTTGAAATTCCTTTGTAAAGTGCTTAAACCCAAGTACTCATCACCATATAGCCCTGACCCACAGGAGGTCAGAGACAGCGGAGTTAAAGACACTAGAAGGGGTCAAGAAGGTCAAAATCATGAGTGGAATCCACCCATTTATCATTTGGCCTTTCATGCAACAGCAGGAAGTTGAAAGGTGGAATCTGACCATTTGCATTGATTTTTCCATGCTTTCTCATGCTCCTTTCCCTGGATCCACATTCCCTGGTTTACAGTACATGTTTCTGCCTCCCCTGGCTGGTCCAGGGAGCCTTCTAAATCCCCCTATCTGGAATGTTAATCTCCACCCTGCAAGTTCTCTTGGTCTCAGTATATTTGGCAGTTCATATAAGACATATCCACTCCACCAACCCTAGCTGGAAACTTTAGCCTACAGAGTAGCCTCCAACTTCTCTGACTTCCTTTCTCCTGCTGCCCCTTAGCTTCATCCCTCCAGCCACTGGGACAAGGTTAAGACACATGCAGGAGGTCACAGCATTCCTAAACACTGTAAAACTGTAGGCTAGGCAAAAATTTCAATTCTAATGAGACATTCTAATGACAAGGAACTCACAAACCCCTCATCTCTTTTTCTTTGGTTCTGAAAGAGGCCATGACTCAGCCTGGTCAAACACCTATCCAGATTCTGTTAAATGACAGATAAAAAGAGCAAAGACCCTTTTCAGATATTCAGACTTAAGTGGAAATTTACACTGCTGGCCTCCAGCCCATTGCTGATAAAACATTTTCTCTCAGCCAGAAAATTCTGGCAACTCCTCCTTCTCAGGTTCTATTTGTAGATTCAGCGGATGCACCAATACCTTTCCTCTTCACAGGGCCAACCTGTCATTTACCTAACTCCCTCTGGTTTTCCTTGGATTCCACACTTTGCCTAGCAAGTGCTTAATTGCTGCTTTAATGCCAGTTTAATTCTCTCTCCATTATTCCCTGAACTCTGACAGCCCCATTGCATTTCTCCCCTTTAATGTTTAATGCGATGATGACTGTTGCTGATCAGGACTAAATTTTACCCTAGGATGCCCAGGGAATAAATGTTTTTATTAAGAGTACAAGAGAGGGAAAGCCATTCTGAAAAATAGAAAAGATTCCCGTGATGTTCCTCTGGAGACTCATTGAGCGGAGAGCAGAGCTGACTTGTGGTTATTATTTGATCAGCTTGAGCTAATCTGTGTTGATGCCTCCTGCCAAGTCCTACCATTTGCATGTGATTTCACATCTACTAACACATAATGTATAGATCTGGATATAGGCAAATCAATTATCCTGCTCCTAAGAATCAAAGACAAACTAATGGAAACATTAGCCTAAGACTTCAGGAAAATTGCAGAATTGAATATCTAGATGTGTGTGTTTTATAAGTGTGTGTGTTGGTGAGGAGTGAGCCGTCAAAGAGGAGAGAGGCGAGGAAAGGGGTTCAGAAAACAAAATGGGGAAATGAGAGGCAAAATCACATCACCTGAGGCCACAATGACCTGACTGTTTTGTATGGAGGACATCTGATCATAACAACAAAAATTCTTGTAAAACAATACCCAGATGATTCCAGGAATCTTGGCTTTCTTGTGTTAAATTATCAGATGCAACAAGATATGTATTTAGCTCTATTGAGCCAAACTAAGGATCAGCATGAACATACACTGGAGAAATGATGAGGAACAGGGTGTCCTAGGGAAGACTGTCTCTGCCGTGCTTGAATTCTTCAGTTCACAAGAAACTTGAAAATTGATGGCACAGACACAATGTCTTAAAATCCATGGGGGGTTAGAGGATGTTAAATTGAAATGGGTTGGGGGTACTCTTGAAAGCTGGCTGAAGGGTAATTGCATGCGTGTAAAGCTAGTTTAAATCCATCACTCTCCTAAGATTGATTTTTAAAACTTTAAAAACACATATTGTGCCCTTGCAGTTATTTGCACGTAAAAAATGTCACTGGATGGGTTACTTTCCAGAAAATACAGACTTTCTAGGTGAACTTAATCCATAATTTTATGATTTAAGACACTTGTGAGAAGCAAGTTTGCTTGTTATTAAGAATTCCTAGGACTGAACTCACACAGTGAGCTAGCATACAGTAGGCACTTAAGAAATGTTTAAATGGAAAAATAGATGAGTGAATGGATGAAAGGGATAATATGCATTCAGCTACAGCATTCTATATGCATGTGGGTGTAGGTAGATAATACTTTAAAATATTTTAAAATTATAAGAACATTTTTACAAACATATTTTAAATGTTTATGACCATTTTCCAGTATTTGGTAGTAAATTTACCTGTCTCTGAATAAAGCAGAAACCAGACGAGAGATCTATATTTGTGAATGGAATACAGAAATGACTTTGTGAACTTTTCATTTGGGAAGTAGTAACCCTTCCAGCTGATATGAGACTGAACTATAACACACCATTAAGAAAATGCAAGTGAAGCAGACATCAACAGATGCAATAGGATCTGTGATACCGAGAGTGGAATTTGGACAGGTAGGGAAAATTCTAGATGGTTCAAAGGATATAGAAAAACATATTTGCTCTAAAACAAATACTGCATTTTGATGGTGGCCTGTAATGCTCAACGTCTTAAATTTTTGTAAGACAGAATACTGCGATGATGTGAACGCAAATATGGAAATACATTTTTATGCTTCCATTACAAACAGTTCCTATGTATTGGATTCCCTGTGCTATGCACTTTGTGTGACTCATTAAACACTCAAAACAACCTGAAGCTGAGTGTCACCATCTCCATATTATAAATGAGAAAACTGATGCACAAAAGGTAAACTAGCTGTCCAAGGTAGCATAGCCATTGTGTGACAGAGTTGGGATTTGAACCCAAGTCTGAAGCCAAACTCAGCTTTTGATCTCCATGAATACTGCCCTTTGTTTCTAGGAGAACACATGAATACAGAAAATTAATGTTTTGTTACTTTGCACTAATCCAGACATCAATTTAGTAACATACCTTCAGATCTCAAGTGTCTGTGTGAAGGTCCTGTAAGGGATACTCGGGTTATGAAGGCAAATAAAGCATAGTTCTTGTCCTCAGGAAACTCATAATCCAAAACAAGAAATAGATATTGGCATCATGAAATGTAGCACAGAGGCCCAGTGGCTGTCCTGGTGATACAACTGAATGAGGAGTAACTGCCTAGGTAGAGAAGAAATCAAAATGAATTTTTTTCACTAAAGAACCATGAATATTCTTAACTGACGTAATCAATATTAAGTACTAAGGCAAACACAAATTTGCCCAATGAGGTAAATTTCTAATCCTATTGTTATGATTTGTTTCTGTGCAGAATCTTATACAATTATCAACTGTTTTATGAAATATATTATGTCATATCAAAAATTAAACTGTAAGAAAAGACTCCTTAAAATACTGAAGCAAAAAAGCAAGAATACATTTAATAACACAATGATAATTATTGCCAACAGTGAAATTTCACTATTTTGCCTAACTAAATCAACACTTCAGGAAATAAACACAGCATTCTTTATTATAGAGTTGACTCAGTCTTCACATAAAATAAAAACGAAAGTGATTTTCAACATGTCATTAAACTGTAGGCTAATGTATTTACAGATAAGTAATTAAAAAGCAAAAATAGGTCAAAGAACACTGAATAACTTATTGCAACAGAAAATATGTTCATGATAGTGACTAGGCAAAAGAACTCTATGTATACCTTAGTACCTAATAGTGACTCACGTGCATTTTTTTTTTAATGAGAAAAATATCGGCTGGGCATGGTGGGTCACACCTGTAATTCCAGCATTTTGGGAGTCCAAGGTGGGTGGATAGCTTGAGTCCAGGAGTTCGATACTAGTTTTGGCAACACAGAGAAACCCTGTCGCTACAAATATACAAAAATAAGCCACGCGTCGTGAAGCACCCCTGTGGTCCCAGCTACTTGGGAGGCCAAGGTGGGCAGATGGCTTGAACCTGGGAGGCTGAGGCTGCAGTGAGCTGAGACTGCACCGCTGTACTCCAGCCTGGGTTACAGAGAGAGACCTCATATTAAAAGAAAAAGAAAAATATCTACAAGTAGCTCTACCAACACAGAGAAATTATTAGGAAAACACCACGGTGAACTAAAATAATTCAGTTAGAAAGATTTATTATATCTATAGGAGAGATTTACCTTAAAGACATCTGCAGAAATGTAAATTTCTGCAAAGTTTTGTAGCTGTAGAGAATTTTCTCCAGATTTTATAAAGAATTATTTTCCTTATTAAAGAGTATATACAAAGGCTAGCCAAAGAATTATTGGATAGGTACAAAAAGCATAAAGTATCAAAAAAATTGATAAAAGAAAACTTTATTTAATAAAAATTGAAAATTTCTTTTTGAACAACACTGTTAACAAAGTAAAAATAAAAGCCACAAACAAGGGGAAAATATTTGTAATATACATATTCAGAAATATCCAGAATATATAAAAAACACTCACAACTTAATAATTAGAAATTACTCAATTAAAAATGGAAAAGATTTAGACACTTTATCAATTAAGATAAATGAATGGCAGATACCTACATGGAAAGATGCTCTATATCTTGTGATTTGTTGACTACCTACTTATACCTAATAACTCCATTACTTGTTAGGAAAGTGCAAATTAAAACCACAATGAGATATTACTACACATCTGTTAGAACAGCCACCTTAGAAGGACTGACCATGCTACATGTTGGTGAGGATGTAAAGCAACTGTATCTCTGACACACTGCTAACAAGAATGTAAAATCATACAACCACTTTGGAAAACAGTTGGCAACTTCTTAAAAAGTTAAATATACACTCAGTACATGACCCAGCTATTCCACTTCTAGGTAGTTACCTAAGGGAAATGAAAGCATATGTGTATACCAAAACTTCTTCATGGATGTTCATAGGAGCTTTATTGGTATTAGCCAAAACTGGTGGGAAAATGTTCATTAACTTATAAATGAATAAAGAAAGTGTGGTATATCTATACAATAGAATATTACTTAAAAGCAAAAAGGAACAAATTATTGATGCAGGCACCAAGGATGAAGCTCAAAAGCTCTATGCTACATGAAAGATGCCAGATTTTAAAAGTATATGCTGTTCATTTCATTTATGTGATATTTTAGAAAAGACAAAACTACAGTTAAAGAAATGAACAAATAGTTGCCAAAGGCTCAAGAGTTGGAGGAGGTGGAGAAGATTAACTACAAGGAACATGAATGAAATTTTGCGGGTGATGGAAATATTGTATATCTTGATTGTGGAGGCAATTATGCAGCTGTATATTTTTGTCAAAAATCATAAAACAGTTTATCAAAAAAGGATAAATCTTACAGTATACAAATTATTGTTATTATTACTTTTTTTTTTTTTTTTAGTAGAGATGGGGCTTCGCCATGATAGCCAGGCTGGCCCATAACTCATGAGCTCAAGTGATCCGCCTGCCTTGATCTCCCAAAGTGCTGGGATTACAGGCATAAGCCACCACGCCCAGCCTCTTACTCTACACAAATTAAATATCAATCAGCTTGACTTTAATAAAATAAAAGACATATTATATTTATGTGACTTACCTTTAAACTTTAATAATAGAAAAATATTTTATACAACCTGGATTCCGAATAGAATTGCCATATGTAGTAAATCAAATATTATCATTTATTCAACAGTAAAAACAAAATTGCCACCTAAACTTACCAGTAAATGGTTTTATGTTTTTAAAAATAATTAATGATGAGCTGCTAAATCTCAATTTCTCCCCTGTAAAAGAGAGTATACTAAGCCGAACGGAGGTTTTCCCATTATACACTTTGGAGTTGATAATTCTCAGCTAATCTTTTGTCACCTTCAGAAAGCCCCAGTTAAACACCTCTCTTAGGAATTGTAAAACATAGCAATGTGAACCAAGTGGATTCCACCAGTTACATTTCTGCCTTTTCAGAGTGAACAAAATACAGCAATTAGTAGGAGCACCCTTTATATAATTCTAATTTTAAGGATTATTTTAACCTACATGCATGACATGTTACCTCTGGTCTATAGAACACTCTCTAATGAGCAGTACTGAAAGAAGAGTCATGCTTTCAAGGGCGAACCTACTGAATAACTGCAGCAAATTCACACTCATGAAGACTGACATCCCCGAACTGATTCCGGCTCACTGTGTGCAATCTGAAACTAAGCAATTGGCTCTGACTGAGAAAGAATATAACTTCTCATTATTGTTTCTGAGCTTTCTGAAACACAGTATCTGGCCTGGCACATGATAGATATACTTACTTCTCTCTGTTTATTTTCATCTCATTGTATGGAATATTTCCCATAGAGGACTCATAGGGGGAATGTAGGAAGTTGCTTTAGGCACTAGCAGAATGACCTAATCATTTAATTTTTTGCAGTCATGAAAGGAATCATGAAAGGATTCATGTCAAGTGAAGAACTACAGCTGCCCCCTAGAGCAGCTGATGCTTAGCATGGCACTAGAGTGACACATCCATATGTCTTAATAAAGTACCATGCATTAATCTATTAGTAGGAACTCATGGAAATACTCCAGTGGCCAAAGCAGAGTGAGGCTGTGGTAAAGACTAACAAGATGGAAGAGAAAGAAGTATTACAAAGAAACTTAGTAATAATGTTTTCTCTCCTACTCACAAAGAATTATCTGTCTTCAGAATTGAGAAGAATGCTTTACTGCAAAGGAATTATTGTTGGAAGAGTCATCTGGGTATGGTGGGAATTGAAGGACAGGAAGCTGCGCAAGCAAGTCACATGTGTATTGAGGTTACTAGTCTTCACTGATATACAGATAATCAGTAGGAACTGCAACTGCCACCTCCTGGAATTTCAGCAACAGAAAAAATAATGGAGATGCAAATACAAAAATAAGAATTACTTCATTTCATAAAACATAAAAGTATTATGCAAGTCAGTTTGGGGGAGAGACAAATGCAGCTGTTTGACCAGGTTCTTTGAGGTCTAGAGTCAAATCTGTTTACAAGCAATGGGATAAGGTCAAGTGGGTCGTAGTTAATAATGGTACTGCAGTGGGAATGCTGAACTTAGCATGAAAAAATTTACATTGGTGTCAGGCGTGGTGGCTCATGCCTGTAATCCCAGCACTTTGGGAGGCCGAGGCTGGCGGATCACCAGATCAGGAGATCGAGACCATCCTGGTTAACACGGTGAAACCCCGTCTCTACTGAAAATACAAAAAAAGTTTGGCCAGGCGTGGTGGTGGGCGCCTGTAATCCCAGCTACTCAGGAGGTTGAGTCAGGAGAATGGCGTGAACCCAAGAGGCAGAGCTTGCAGTGAGCTGAGATCGCACCACTGCACTCCAGCCTGGGCAACAGAGTGAGACTCTGTCTCAAAAAATAAATTTAAAAAAAATTTTACATTTGATTTTTATTATGCCACTTGCTAGCTGGGTGACCTTTGGCAAGTTGCTGAACTTCTCTGGAATGAAGTAAAACAATGTATATGAGTGTCTGGCACTAGCAAACACCAAGTAGAACTTCACTTGATTTGTGCATCTATTGTGGAGACGTCAATGCATGCAGTTCAATTTCGTGTGATGAACATTTATTTTTTCATTTACTATCATAAGCAGTTCATTGCGATAGGGTCCATCAGTCCAGATGTCAATACTTTTCCTGAGTAGGACCACTCTGGGGGGGGGGGGGTCACTCTTTCAGTTGACCCACTTAAATACTTAATATACACTCCCTTCGCTTGTGTGTACTTACTGGTAAATTACTTTGTAAGGATTCTTATATCTGTTCATGAGTGCATGCCCTGTCTACTCAATTAGGATTATTGACTTACTGAGCCAGAAGGCATTTTAGAGAATTAGGCCAAACTCTTCAATATTCAGTGGGAATATTGAGGTCCAGGGAAGTGCAATGACATGTCTCAAATCATATGTTGATTAGTGACTGAGTCAGTATTAGGATCCAGTTCTCTTGACTTCCTAGTCAATGCTTTCTTCTCCCATATTCTTACCCCAAACTATTCTAAAAATAAGCATTTGAGGACAAGAACCACTTTTGCTGCTATTGTTGTTTATTCCTAAAATTCAGTACACATTTGGACAGCCTAATGACGAAGGACACTGAAAACTTTCAACATTTATAAATTGTTTTATTCAGAAATAGCAGAAATATTTTCTAGTGATCAATCTGTTTGATAAATCTCATTCTTTCTTCATGAGGTTATTAATATTATCATAGATACAGGTATCTTTATGCTTTATAAAACATTTTCACATCTATTGTCATATTTGATTAGTTTAGAAACCTTGCGGAAAAATCAGAGTATACAGTCTTATTCCCATTGTACAGTTAAAGAAATAAAAGTCCAGAGAGGCTAAATAATTTTTCCAGCTACACACAGCTACTAATTGATGGAACTGGCATTCGGACGAACTTGGGTTTTCTGGTTTAATAATCCAATATACTTCCACTGTTCTATACTGCATTGCATTTATAGGTACACTTTTTGTCAACTATTAACTATGATTATCTGTACTGTATTGCTCAGATTCTTTAGTGTATAAACGACTTAAACCCAGTTCAAACAAGTTTAAATTAAAAAAAAAAAAAAAAGACAAGGGTCACGGAGGATTGGAAGAATGTAGAACTCACTGGCTTAAGATCACTAAACCATAGAGAAGGCAAAGATAGAACAGCCTGAAGAACAATCCTAATTCTAATCTTTGCAGCTTTATCACCAGGACAAAGAAGACTTTTCTTTCCTAGTTCCGTTTGGAAATCATAAGGAAAATTTGTGATAGAGATAAGAGGTCAACTTGTATCCTATGTTTATCTTTGTTAAACCACTTTATGGAGGTATGATTGACAGGTTAAAAAGTTGTATATATTTAATGTGTACAACTCAGTGAGTTTGGGGATAAGTATGCACCATGAAATTATCACCACCAACAAGGCCATAGACATCCATCACCTCACAAAGTTTTCTGCCATTCCCTTTATTATTATTTTATGGGTGTGTGTGCATGTGGTAAAAACACTTACATAAGCTCTGCCTTAGCAAATTTTAAGTCTACAATACAGTATCATTAGCTATAGGCACTATGCTATATAGCAGATTTCTAAAACTTATTTATCTTGCCAACAAGCAGAGGATGATCAAAGGGTACAAAGCTTCAGTTATTTCTTAAAGTCTTAGACCAGTCATTTCAGCCAGAGTCTAGCATCAAAAAATTGAGAGATGGAAACTAGGCAGAAAGAAAGTCAATACTTGTTTACTATTCTGATGTTCAGACAGCAATGGAACAACTGGCTATAAAACAAACTGAAGAAATAAAATATCTGGTTTGTTGCATTTGCTGATTTCTTTTTTTTTTTTTTTTTTTTTTTGAGATGGAGTCTCGTTCTGTCGCCCAGGCTGGAGCACAGTGGCGTCATCTCGGCTCACTGCAAGCTTCGCCTCCCCGGTTCACGCCATTCTCCTGACTCAGCCTCCCTAGTAGCTGAGACTACAGGTACCCGGCACCATGCCCAGCTAATTTTTTGTATTTTTTAGTAGAGACAGGGTTTCACCGTGTTAGCCAGGATGGTCTCGATCTCCTGACCTGGTGATCTGCCAGCCTCGGCCTCCCAAAGTGCTGGGATTACAGGCGTGAGGCACCGCACCCGGCTTTGATTTCTTTCTCTTAATTCTTCCTTTTCTTTTCTTTTTTTTTCTTCTTTTTCTTTTTTTTTTTTTTATGAGACAGGGTCTCACTCTGTGCCCCAGTTTAGAGTGCAGTTTAGAGCGATCTTGCCTCACTGCCCCCTTGAACTCCTGGGCTCAAGCAATCCTCCTGCCTCAGCCTCCCAGCATTTGCTGATTTCTAGTAAATAAAATTTGCATGTACTAATACTCCCACCAAGGCTGCTTTCAAGGTACCAACGTGACATCAATCAGCTCACAAGATTCCTAAAAACATAGCAATTAGATCTTGTGGACCAGTAGGAATCAGTCTCAGCACACCATGGCATGTAGCACTGATTAACCATACTCTGACCTAAACAGATCAACAAATTCATAGAAGCCACCAGTTCACTGGCAGATGTACCTTTCCACCTCTGGAAAGGGGAAACAATTCAATTCAGCAAGCATTTATTTAGTGCCTACTAAATGACAGGTATTGGGGTTGTCAATATGCCAATAAAAAGATACTTTCCCATCCTCGAGACGTTAAGGAAGATAGGGCAACTCAAGAGTGAAGATAATGTGAGATGTACTATAATAGAAACATTAATTCATTGTTTCACAATTGTTTATAAATCTCATACTAAGTTTAATTGAGAAAACGACAAGAAAAAAACAAAAATAAAACTGAGTTATGATAAATGCTGTGAAAGAAACAAAGAGGACTCAAATAGACAATGAGAGATAAAACTTTTAAAGTAAGTACATTTCCCAAACTTGAAATGTGTTACTGATTTGTTATTAATTTGTTTTAAAATTTTAATTTGCAATCCATTTATTTTTAATTATTTATTTATTTATTTTTGTTCTTGAGACAGGGCCTCACTCTGTCACCCAGGCTGGAGTACGGTGATGTAATCACTGCAGCCTTGACTTCCCAGGCTCAGGTGATCCTCCCACCTCAGCCTCCCAAGTAGCTGCGAATACAGGCATGCACCACAACACCTAGCTAATTTTTTGTATTTTTTGTAGAGATGGGGTTTCACCATGTTGCCAGACCTGGTCTGAAACTCGTTGGGCTCAGCCGGGCATGGTGGCTCATGCCTGTAATACCAGCGCTTTGGGAGGCTGAGGTGGGTGGATTCACCTGAGGTGAGGAGTTTGAGCCCAGCCTGATGAATAAGGTGAAACCCCATCTCTACTAAAAACACAAAAATTAACTGGGCATGGTGGTATGCACCTGAAGTCCAAGCTACTCAGGAGGCTGAGACAGGAGAATTGCTTGAACCTGGGAGGTGGAGGTTGCAGTGAGCTGAGACTGCACCACTGCACACCAGCCTGGGCAACAGAGCAAGACTCCATCTCGATAAAACACACACACACGCACACACACACACAAACTCCTTGGGTTCAAGTAATCTGTTTGCTTCACCTTCTCAAAGTGTTGGGATTACAGGCATTAGCCACTATGCCTACCCTGAAATCCATCTATAAATTACTTTTATTATTATATTTATAATTATTCATTATTATTTTTACTTCTTTTAAATAAAAGCACAACTCTTCTGCTGCACTGTCAATTTTACACAATTACTTCTCTCATCTCTTTAAAGGACTTGTTTCTAATGCCCAAATACAAGAACCATTAATCCAGAGGAGCAATGAACTGGATCCAATCAAACTTAGCTCTCAAAAGAAGGAAACTGAGCTGAGGAATGCAAGAGAGGTAAAGGGAGGACTCTTGGCCCTCACCAGTAGTTGAAAAAGCTCACCAGCAGTTGAGTTTAAGTGTGCTCAATGTTGTCTTTGCTTCATTCATGTATTAAATATTTAGGAGCCCTTCCTCAATCATTCAGTGTTTATTTATTGAGCATTTGCTCTGTGTCAGGCATTTTTCTTAGTTGCTGAGGCTACAGTGGTGAGTCAAACAGATAAAACCCATTGTCTCATGGAGCTTACTTAAAATGACCAAATAATCAAGAAAAATAAGATGGTGATAAGTGCTGTGCAGAATATTATAATAGAGTGATTTGATAAAGACAGTGATATAGTTTGGCTATGTACCCACCCAATTCTCATCTTGAATTCCCACGGTGTTGTACGAGGGGCCCAGTGGGAGGTAATTAAATCATGGGGGTGGGTTTTTCCTGTGCTGTTCTTGGGATAGTAAGTCTCACGGGATCTGATGGTGAGATCTTATTATAAGGGGGAGTTTTCCTCCACAAGCTCTTTCTGCCTGTCGCCATCCACATAAAATGTGACTTGCTCCTCCTTGCCTTTATTATGATTGTGAGACCTCCCCAGCCATGTAAAACTGTTAAGTACAATTAAACCTCTTTCTTAAATTGTCCAGTCTTGAGTATGTCTTTATCAGCAGTGTGAAAACAGACTAATACAGTAAATTGGTACCAGTAGAGTGGAGCACTGCTGAAAAGCTACCCGAAAATATGGAAGCGACTTTGGAACTGGGTCACACGCAGAGGCTGGAACAGTTTAGAGGGCTCAGAAGAAGACAGGAAAATGTAAGAAAGTCTGGAACTTCCTGGAGACTTGTTAAAGGGCTTTGATCAAAAGCCTGATAGTGATATGGACAAATAGGTCCACGCTGAGGTGGTCTCAGATGGAGATGAGAAACTTGTTGGGAACTGGAGCAAAGGTGACTCTTGTTATGTTTTAGCAAAGAGACTGGCAGCATTTTGCTCCTGCCCTAGAGATTTGTGGAGATTTGTGAACTGGAGAGAGATGATTTAGGGTATCTAGTGGAAGAAATTTCTAAGCAGCAAAGCATTAAAGAGGTGACTTGGGTGCTATTAAAGGCATTCAGTTTTATAAAGGAAGCAGAACATAAGTTTGGGAAATTTACAGCCTGACAATATGATAGAAAAGGAAAACCCGGTCGGGCGCGGTGGCTCAAGCCTGGAATCCCAGCACTTTGGGAGGCTGAGGCGGGCGGATCATGAAGTCAGGAGATCGAGACCATCCTGGCTAACACGGTGAAACCCCGTCTCTACTAAAAATACAAAAAAAAAAAAAAAGAAAGAAAGAAATTAGCCGGGCGTGGTGGCGGGCGCCTGTAGTGCAGCTACTCCGGAGGCTGAGGCGGGAGAATGGCGTGAACCTGGGAAGCGGAACGTGCAGTGAGCTGAGATCACGCCACTGCACTCCAGAGCCAGACACCATCTCAAAAAAAAAGAAAAGAAAAGAAAAAGAAAAGGAAAACTGGTTTTCTGAGGAGAAATTGAAGCCAGCTGCAGAAATTTGCATAAGTAACAAGGAGCCGAACGTTAATCTCCAGCACAATGGGGAAATGTCTCTAGAGCATGTCAGAGGTCTTCAAGGCAGCCTCTCCCATCACAGGCCCTAAGGCCTACGAGAAAATGGTTTCGTGGTCCAGGGCCAGAGTCTCCGTGCTGTGTGTAGTCTATGGACTTAGTGCCCTGTGTCCCACCCACTCCAGCAATGATGAAAAGGGGCCAAGGTACAGCTCAGGCTGTTGCTTCAGAGCGTGGAAGCCCCAAGCCTTGGCAGGTTCCATGTGGTGTTGAGCATGAGTGTGCACAGAAGTCTAGATTTCAGAAGATACGTGGCAACGCCCAGATGCCCAGGCAAAAGTTTTCTTCAGGGGCGGGGCTCTCATGGAGAACCTCTGCTAGGGCAGTGTGGAAGAGAAATGTGGGGTTGGAGCCTCCACACAGAGTCCCTACTGAGGCACTGCCTAGCGGAGCTGTGAGAAGAGGGCCACCATCCTCCAGACCCCAGAATGGTAGATCCACTGACAGCGTGCACTGTGCACCTGGAAAAGCCACAGACACTCAATGCCAGCCCATGAGAGCAGCCAGGAGGAAGGCTGTACCCTGGAAAGCCACAGGAGCAGAGCTGCCCAAGACCATGGGAACCCACCTCTTGCATCAGTGTGACCTGAATGTGAGACCTGCAAAGAAGATCATTTGGAACTTTAAGATTTGACTGCCCTGCTGGATTTTGGACTTGCATGGGGCCTGTAGTCCCTTTCTCTCTTTTTTTTTTTTTTTTTTTTTGAGAACCAGTCTCGCTGTCACCCAGGCTGGAGTGCAGTGGCCAGATCTCAGCTCACTGCAAGCTCCGCCTCCTGGGTTTAGGCCATTCTCCTGCCTCAGCCTCCCGAGTAGCTGGGACTACAGGCGCCAGCCACCTTGCCTGGCTAGCTTTTTGTATTTTTTAGTAGAGACGGGGTTTCACCATGTTAGCCAGGATGGTCTCGAACTCCTGACCTCGTGATCCGCCTGTCTCGGCCTCCCAAAGTGCTGGGATTACAGGCTTGAGCCACCGCACCCGGCCTGTAGTCCCTTTCTTTTGGCCAATGTCTCCCATTTGGAATGGCTGTATTAACCCAATGCCTGTACCCCAATTGTATCTAGGAAGTAACTAACTTGATTTTGATTTTACAGGCTCATAGGCGGAAGGGACTTGTCTTGTCTCTGATGAGAGTTTGGACTGTGGACTTTTGAGTTAATGCGGAAATGAGTTAAGACTTTGGGGGAAAGCTGAGAAAGTATGATTGGTTTTGAAATGTGAGGACATGAGATTTGGGAGGGTCAGGAGCAGAATGATATGATTTGGCTCTGTCTCCATGCAAATCTCATCTTGAATTCCCATATCTTGTGGAAGGAACCCAGTGGGAGGTAATTGAATCATGGGGGCAGGTCTTTCCCATGCTGTTCTTGTGATAGTAAGTCTCACAAAATCTGATGGTTATTATGAGGGGGAGTTTTTCTGCACAAGCTCTCTCTTTTCCTGCCACCATCAACAGAAGATGTGACTTGTGCCTCCTTGCCTTCCAGCATGATTGTGAGGCTTCCCCTACCACCCACCACGTGAAACTGTAAGTCCAATTAAACCTCTTTCTTTTGTAAATTGCCCAGCCTCAGGTATGTCTTTATCAGCACCAAAATGACTAATACAGACAGTCTGGGGAGTCCTTTAGATTGGGTGGTGAGGGAGGACCTCTCTGTGTTAGTGACTTAAATTAAGATTTCAATAATAAGAAAGAACCATCAGTCCCAAAATCAAAATTGGAAAAAGAGTATTCCAGAAAGACTGAATGTTAATATAAAAGTTCTAATTTAACCTGGTAGTGGCATGCATCTGTAGTCCTCGCTACACAGGAGGCTGAAGCAGGAGTATTGCTTGAACCCAGGAGGTTGAAGTTACAGTGAGCTATGATCACACTACTGCACTCCAGCCTGAGCAACAGAGTGATACCCTGTCTCTTAAAAAATTTAAAAAAGAGTTCTAATTATGGGGAAAGAGGGCCCAGAGTGGATGGAGCATAGAAAAAGAGAAGAAAGTTAATAGGAGCTTAGATAAGAAGTAGGCAAGGGCAGGTTGTATGGAGTACTGCTTTACAAAGTTTGGTCCCCAAACCAGCAGCACCCACATCACCTGGGAACTTGTTAGAAATGTAAATTCTCTACCTACACTCCATGTTTATCAAATCAGAAACTCTGGGGTAGGGCCCAGCAAGAAAATGTACCAACAAAAGTTTTAGGCCAGGCGTGGTGGCTCACTCCTGTAATCCCAGCACTTTGGGAGGCTGAGGCGGGCAGATCACAAGGTCAGGAGATCCAGACCACGGTGAAACCCCATCTCTACTAAAAATACAAAAAAAAGCCGGGCGCCGTGGCGCGTGCCTGTAGTCCCAGCTACTCGGGAGGCTGAGGCAGGAGAATGGTGGGAACCCGGGAGGCGGAGCTTGCAGTGAGCCGAGATAGCGCCACTGCACTCCAGCCTGGGAGAGAGAGCGAGACTCCGTCTCAAAAAAAATAAAAATAAAAGTTTTAATAGGCCTTCCAGTGACTATGGTGCATGCGCAAACTTAAGAACCACTAGTATAAAATTTCATAGATCAAGACAGATATTTTGAATTTTAGTCTAAACTGTGGAGTCAAAGCCATTGATAGGTTTAAGTCTTGGGGAGAGGATGTATGACATCACTAGATTTGTGTTTTTAAAAGTTTACTTTGGAGAAAGTGGAATGTAGGAAAGCAAGAATTGGAGCAGGGCAATGAGTTGAAAGACTTTTTCAGGCTAGAAATTAGGGTATCTTAGATTAGGGTACTGGGGATGGAGACAAAGTGAAATGAATAGATTTAGGATACATCTTGGGAATCCACAAGATTCACTGAGTGGCAGGCAAAAGAAAGTGAGAGATCAAGGCCCAGGTTTGGGTCCCAGGCAACAAGGTACACTGTGATGTCATTAGGGGAAGTAAAGAAGATTGGAGAAGGAGGATATTTGGGGGTGAAATCAGGAGTTCTCTTTCAGTCATGTTGTGTTTGACATGGCTAATATATTTATACGGCTGTGTCAGGCAGTTTGATGGAAAAGTCAGGAGTTCCAAGAAAATGTACCAACAAAAGTATGTTTTTGGATTCACCTGTACATAGACTGTATATCTTATCCAAACCCATGGGAGGAGATGAGATCACCTGAGGAGAGGATGTGAATAAAGAAGAAAAGAGCACCCAGAACAGAGCCCTGGGGCATCTAATATTTACTGATCTGACTGAGGGGCAGAACCGTTGAAGAAAGTGCAATGTGTGAGATTAGGAGGGCACTAAAGAAACTAAGCGTTTGGGGTCATGGAATCAAGTGGAAAGAATCTTTCAAAAAGGAAGCATTGGCTTTGTTGAATGCTGCAGAGGAATCAATAACACAAGACAAAGCAATGGGTCCTCCTGGATCATTGGTGATCGTAATGAGAGAAGATCATGATGAGAGATGCAGTGAAAGAAACCACTTAGAACATATTCAAGAGAAAATGTAAGGCTTAAGGAAGTAGAAAAAGCAAAAAAATAAAAAAAAATAAACAACTTGTAAAGGATGACAGAGAAATGAGAAGAAATTGGAAGTCCTTTTGGGGTTAAGGCACTTTCCAGTCACTGTATAAGAGAGACAATACAGACTCAGAGAGCTTTATCATACAAGAGAGAAGGCAGGAAGGGAGCAAATAATACCCCCAACCAATCACAATTTTAGTAAATATATAGGACAGAGTAGCATTCAATGAGCATCTACAATGGGTAAGCAACTACGGAGATTTACAAAGAGTAATCAAAATGGAAAAAATGAATGCACATTTAGGTAATTAAAATAAAAGCCAGTGTGTGTTAACTCTATAACTTAGGTATAAAATGCTTTGCAATCAAAAAGAAGAAAGGGATCCACTCTTGTTTGAACTTAAATCTTCAAGAAATTGAATAGAGAAAAACTAGCTTCTAATATAGAGGGGCTAGTTCACTAGAGACTAATTAAGGGAACAGTGAATCAGTAAAACTGGAAATATCACATTTCATTCCAATTACATTCCAGAAAATAATGCCTAATACTGTATAATCTCTGACTTTTAAAATAATGTTGTATGTTTTATTCTCCATATTAATGGAAAATAGAAGGTTTGAAGACCTACATAGAGAGACAGAGACTGAGAAAATGTGAGATTAAGTCTACAAGGAAGAATAAACTTATTAAGCACTTATTAATCTATTACATGTCAATCTTTGTTGTGATAGTTTCACACCTATTGTCTCATCAAGCCCTTGGTCAACCTCGACTGGACACTCATTTTACTGGGAAACATTCAGTCCTTGCATGGTCATTGTAGAGAAAATTACATTTAGTTTCTTCTAAGGATGTCTCAAAAATTTATCTCCTCCTCAAACAAATGAGTAATAAATTATTTTCCTTCTCTCTATATTAATTAATTGGGCATTAATTGGGCAATTATTATTTGCAAGAATCTTAATTGGAAGAAAAAAGAGGTTTTTTTGTTTGTTTGTTTTTGTTTTTGTTTTTTTTTTCACTCAAAGGATTTCCAAACAATGACAGAGAGACTACAGAAGGTCATCTTGTATCGTGGTTTCCAAATCTGGCTGTACAACTAAATCCTGGGGAAAGCTTTTTGAAAACACAGATTCCCAGACTTTACTCCCAGAAATTCTGATTCTGCTCATCTGATGTGCAGGTAAGAAGCTACGGTGCTTGGGAGGCTGAGGCGAGTGGATCACCTGAGGTCAGGAGTTCAAGACCAGACTGAGCAACATGGTGAAACACCGTCTCTACTAAAAAATACAAAAATTAGTTGGGTGTGGTGGCACGTGCCTATAATCCCAGCTACACTGGAGGCTGAGGTAGGAGAATCACTTGAGCCTGGGAGGCAGAGGTTGCAGTGAGCTGAGATTGAGCCATTGTACTCCAGCCTGGGCAACAGAGCAAGACTCCATCTCAAAAAAAAAAAAAAAAGAAGCTGTGGTGTTTAATAGATCCTCAGGTGATTCTGTTGCCAGCCAGTTGTGGAAAGCACAACTCTGAAACAGACAGTTCTCTTGCAATTTATGTTTTCATAACATGACTATTATAAAATTGAGAAATTAGGGAACACTGTTTGCATTGCAAGGACAAGTATTGGTTGTAAAGGGACGGCCAACAACTAGCAATATGAGTAAAGAGAAAAAATTCTGTCATCCACATAGTATAGTAAGAATCCTTTTGCTGGCCAATTGCAGCTACTTTGTTTGAGAGGCTCTGAGCTTCATTTTGCAATAACAAGAGATATAACAAGTTAATAAAAAAGAGTGTACAAGATGTTCCAATAATGAAGGTGCTGGTGGTTAAAGGAGAAAAAAGCCACTTCACTTCAGACAATTAAATGCTGGGTCAACTCAGTGATGTTTGAAGATTATAACTATGTGTTTAGCCTATGGAAACACTCTATTAAAAAATTTTTAGGAAAAATAACATCCATTTTATTTATTTATTTTTGAGACAGAGTCTTGCTCTGTCACCCAGGCTGGAGTGCACTGGCGTGATCTCAGCTCACTGCAACCTCCACCTCCCAGGTTAAAGTGATTCTTGTGCCTCAGCCTCCTGAGTAGCTGGGACTACAGGCGTGCACCACCACGTCCAGCTAATTTTTGTAATTTTAGTAGATATGGGATTTTGCCATGTTGGCCAGGCTGGTCTCAAATTGCTGACCTCAAGTGATCCGTTTGCCTCGGCCACCCAAAGTGCTGGGATTACAGGTGTAAGCAACCACACACAGCTGATTTTATATGATTTGAAGACAGTCATATGCTACATAATAATATTTTGGTCAATGGTGACCACATACAGAGCAGTGGTCCCATAAGATTATAATGGAGCTGAAAATTCCTATCACCTAATGACAATTATATACAGCCCATAACACTTGATAATGATAATATACAACTATGTTACTGGTTTATGTATTTGCTATACTATACTTTATATCATTACTTTAGAGTGTACTCCTACTTATTTAAAAAAAAATTAACTGTTAAACAGCCTCTGGCAGGTCCTTATGAGTTATTCCAGAAAAAGGCATTGTTATAGGAAATAACAACTCCATGTATGTTATTTTCCCTGAAGACCTTCCAGGGGACAAGATGTGGAGGTGGAAAACACTGATATTGATGATCCTGACCCTGTATAGGCCTAGGCTGAAGTATTTGTGTCTTTGTTTTTAACAAAAACATTTAAAAAGTAAAATAAGGAAAAATTTTAAGAATAGAAAAGACCTTACAGTTTGGGTATGATGGCTCAAGCCTATCATCCCAGTACTTTGGGAGGCTGAGGGGGGCAGATTGCTTGAGGCCAGGAGTTCTAGATTAGCCTGAGCAACATGATGAAACCCTGTCTCTAAAAAAAATACAAAGTCAGCCATAGTGGTGTGTGCCTGTAGTCCCAGCTACTTGGGGAGGCTGAGGTGGGAGGAACAATTGAGCCTGAGAGGTCGAGGCTGCGGTGAACCAAGATTGTGCCACTGCACTCCAGCATAAGCAACCAAGCAAGACCCTGTCTTGAGACAGAGAGAGACAGAAAAAGGAAAGAAGGAAGGGGGAGGGGAGTAGA